>NC_045789.1:18909049-19209049 GCF_009873245.2 Balaenoptera musculus
ATTTTGAAGAATGAGTAGGAGTTTACCAGGCAGGCAAGTAGGGAAGGGCATTCAAGACATAGCAAAGAAGAAAAGAAAAAGACATATTCCTGGGCACTCATATATCAAAGAAATGAGATATGAAGAGAAAGATGGCTTGGAAACAGGGTGGGTTGCCACTTGCTTTTCTGAGCTGGGGAGTGACATGCTCAGATCTATATTTTAGAAAAATGAAGATACAGGGCAGGCTAGATTTGGAGTTTGGTAAGATGTCACACTACCAAGCCCCTTTACAACAGCACATCTGGTCATCCCACCTCTGGATCTCAATAGGAATTCCTTCAATCACAGGAGATTTGACCAGAACAAGGGCACACCAAGATTTCCACAACAAAATATTTTCAACAGATCCTTTCAGGAACCAGGCCGGTTTCCTAAGCTACAGGGTGCCACAGTGGCTCTAGATCCTTGTAACAGACACTGTGGGTTGGTGACCAACAGTTTGCCTTCTCATGCCTCTATTTAGTTCGGGTAACCCCCTTTCCCTTATGTGATCGGAGAAATCCTGACTGATCTAGGCAAATCACAGTAGTCTCATTTCTCCTCAGTGACTTTTACTAATAACACCTGTGACCCAGTTCTGGCAAAGGAGAGAGGATCTTCTGGACGGGTGGGATTCTAGAAAAAACCTCTTAGCTCTTTGAAAGAGACACAAGGAAAAGATGGTCCCTTTTCTGCTTCCATCAAGATGTGATGCTTGCTGATCCTTCAGCTTTCTTGGGATACAGACAGGGAAAAGTTGAAATGCTGAGGATGGCTGAGGGGAAAGATGAAAAGAATCTGGGTACTTGGTATCATCAATGAGCTTCCGAATTAACCAAGTTCAGGACCACCCTGCCTTGGAAATTCTTATTATGTGAGCTGAGCTCCTCCATGGTTTTAGCTATTTGGGGTTGAATGTTTGTTACTTGCACCAGCTGACATCCTCTAACCAATCAGAGCCCCTTTTGGAGTGAAGGAAACACATGGAAGGTTTAGGAGTGGGAGGGAAATATTCTTCAACATTGGCTACAACTCTTCAAGCTGTCCCTCCCTTTTCTTCTCCTTTTCCTCACTGACTAATATGAATCAGTCACCTGTTCTGCAGGCTGCTCTGTGGAGGTAAACAAGGTGATGGGGAGAAGGTAAAATACACTAACTGGCTATGCTTCCCAGCCTGGAGTATTTGATTGTCTGATTGCAGGAGTGGAAATACCACTTCTGGCTGTTCAAAAGGAGCCCTGTGAACACCTGTTCTTTGTATAAGATATGGGGAAAAGAGTCATCATATTAATGCAGGGCCAATGTCTTCACAAGGAGTGGGGTGCAAATGTCACACAGGGCCATTGTGAGCAAAGTTTCCTTTAATTGGGTGGCATAGCTAATTTGCAGCATCCTAGCAGCAAGTAAACTCCACTCTCACACAAACATCAGAAACTTAGTGAGAGGCTGTGAGCCCCTGACACAGGCTCAGATTTATGACTGGGTACAGAGAAAAGATGCCACGGAAAATGGTCCCTGGTCTCTCTCACAGCATAGCAGGAACTCCAGCAAAGAAAGCTGCTGTCAACTTTTGATTTCTATCACTCACGTTTCACATTTTAATTTTCTGGAATGGGGATGTATCTCATTACTGATGTAACATTTAATGTGGTATTGTTTCTTTTCTTGTGAGATGTTCTTCAATACATACAGGTCAACTGACGTGCTGAGAAAGGCATGGACAGATCCACTCCCTTCAGGGGGTGCCAAACATGCTGGTCAGCAGTGACCTCTGTAACAAGAGGCTGTTTGCTTATGGAAAGCTTCTTCCTGCAGAATGGTGCCCACTGAGCTGGGTGGCCTGGTGACCACTGGGTGGGCAGGAGACGTGCCTCAAGTGGCATAATGGTGGGGTCCCTTAAGGCGGGGGAGACCTCCCGTGCATCCTGTTCAGCCTGAAATTCCTGCGTTATGAAGTCATTCCTTTAGGTCTACAAAATTCATTTTGTCTTTGAGAGTTTCCTATTGCATGATTTTCAAATTGAATAGCAATGCACTCTTTTCCAGTAAAATCTCCTTGGAAATAATAGTATATAAGTAGATAAATATTCCAGTGGATCCCATGCTTATTGGAAAATATTCTTTGCAGGATTTCTGAATCACATGCATGGAACGCTTTTGGAAAATTATTACTAAAATCCACGGAGAGATATATGGAAAAAAAGTTATGAGGCTAGAATCAGACTGTTAGAAACTTTCAAATTTACCTGGTCCAACATCGTCATCTTACTAAAGAGGCAACTGAGGCTCTGAGCGGTTAAGAGGCTCAGCCACAGTTAGTACTCATCCAGGTGGTAACCACCGGGATCAGAACCTCTGCCAGCTGACTCCTGGTCTACAGTTCTGGTAGGACAGTAGGGGGCGGGCAGAGGTCCACACCCCTGGGTCACCATGTTGCCTGGAACTGGCCCTGTGCCCTCAGAGGAGACGTCTGCCACCACAGCCATTAGAGCTTCTGCAGTCTCGTTCTCCTGCCTCTCCTCTTCCCCTTGTGCCAGCTGCTGTCATCAGGAGGGTGGCCATCTCCACACAGAGGCCCACAACCTCATGTAAACAGACCAAGCAGTCTCCCATGAAGCAAGGTTGTATGGCTGAGATCCACAGAAGGCAGCATCTTTCCCTGCTTTTCTCTCACCCTGAGTCCTGGGACTGTCTTCACAGAAATGCCCAGTGGGCTCCTTGGATTATCCATCCTTTCTTCCCAAGAACCAGCTCTAAGACACAGGGGAATCTGAAGCCTGGTTGGAATCCATCCCATGTTCCAACTTGGTGAGGTGGGCATATTACTTAGTGTGGCCTCAGTGGCCTCAGTTATAAAATGGGATAATAATGTACTGGGTTTATGCTGGTGTGGGGAAGATTCAGTGGGATCATACAGGTGGAATAGTTAGCATGTAGTGAGAACTCAGTCATACAGTTACCTCTTATTATTAATAATACTAGCTGTTATCTCACTCAATCTGTTGAGTAGTTGTTTTGTGTGAGGCATATGCCTCTTTTTTTTTTTTTTTTTTTTTTAAAGGTGGTGGATTTAGCACACAGGAACAGCTAAATTCTACAAGTTGGGTTTTTTTCTTTTTCTTTTTTTTTTTTTTTTTGATGAAAGCTTGATGGTAGTCACATTGCTTAATTTGTGTCATGCTTTATTTATTTATCTATTTATTTATGGCTGTGTTGGGTCTCCGTTTCTGTGCGAGGGCTTTCTCTAGTTGCGGCGAGTGGGGGCCACTCTTCATCGCGGTGCACGGGCCTCTCACTATCGCGGCCCCTCTTGTTGCGGAGCACAGGCTCCAGACACGCAGGCTCAGTAGTTGTGGCTCACGGGCCTAGTCGCTCTGCCGCATGTGGGATCTTCCCAGACCAGGGCACGAACCCGCGTCCCCTGCATTGGCAGGCAGACTCTCAACCACTGCACCACCAGGGAAGCCCGGCATATGCCTCTTAATGCCAAAAATATTTTTGAAAAGATGCATCTTTTACATTAGGTTGGAGGGTAGAGTGTAATCTGGTTGAGCTCTCTACAAACCACTTGTCATCAAACTAAGGAAGAGTCAGCTAAAATAATTCCCTACAGATGCTTTGCTTTAATCCATGCTGGTAGAGTCAGCCTAATTCCTGGACGCAGTGATGCTGAAATACCACCTCTGTTCCATAAATACACATTCAGGGAAAGAATTTCAGTCATGGAACTATAATGAAAACATGCTTTCTCTTCATTGTTTTAAGGTATTAGTATTCTTTTGTTCTTGTCCCAGATTCTGCCATTCTTCCTGTTTTTCTCCTCTACTCTGCTTATCTTGTTTCCTGCCTTCCAAATGTGATAGGACTTCCTTGCCATTCAGAGAAAAAGACCAAGAGATACTTCTCTGCCTTGCTGCAGACAGGTGAGGTGCTTCCTGAAAGCGCTGCTGGTTAGGAAAAAGTTGTAAAATGAATTAACTATGTCTACCACTTCTAATGTGAAGAGGAGTGAGACACAGGTAGCTGAGGATACCTAAGTAAGTTTGACGGAAAATACTTCAACTGGACAAAGAAAATAAGTTTATAAAAAGAATAAGCAGCATTTCGGAGCTAGGTAAATTGAGTTTGTACATAAAAGGTAATGGCAAGAGAAGACCTGACAGTGGATGTGGGGTGATGTGGGAGTCTTTGGAAGACACTAGGGAGTCAGGTGATTGACTTTCAAGCAAGCAGCATGGGATATTGTGATTTATAATAAGAAATATATATTTGGTCTTCATCCCATTCCTGGCACAGAGCATCACGTCTTCTGACTATTCCTGAGTTATATCCTTTGTAATAAATGGGTAATCAAGTAAGTAAACTCTTGGGCTTCCCTGGTGGTGCAGTGGTTGAGAGTCTGCCTGCCAACGCAGGGGACACGGGTTCGAGCCCTGGCCTGGGAGGATCCCACATGCCGCGGAGCCACTGGGCCCGTGAGCCACAACTACTGAGCCTGCGCGTCTGGAGCCTGTGCTCCGCAACAAGAGAGGCCGTGACAGTGAGAGGCCCGCTCACCGCGATGAAGAGTGGCCCCTGCTCGCCGCAACTAGAGAAAGCCCTCGCACAGAAACGAAGACCCAACACAGCCATAAATAAATAAAATTAAAAAAAAAAAAAGTAAGTAAACTCTTTTCCTAAGTTCTGTGAGCCGTTCTAACAATGACATAGCCAATCAGTGAGAAGTCCAGGTGACAACTTGGACTTGTGATAGGTGTCTGAAGCTAGGATGCAGTCTTGTGGGACTGAGCCTTAACCTGTGGGATGTGATGCTCTCAAGGTAGATAGTGTCAGAGTTGAGGTAAAGTTGTAGGACATCTAATTGCTTACTGTGGGAACCGCACCCCACCCTGGCTACACACACACACACACACACACACACACACACACACACACACACATCTGGAAGCAAGAAGAACTGAGGATGTAAGTATAAGAGAAAACAGAGTTTTCCCTTTACACAGTGTCTTTGGGGCTCGGGGTTACTTTGCATTTAAACTACATTGAAAATTAAAGTTATAGACAGGAAAAGCTAAGCAGGAGAGTGCTTTGAAAACATGGTTTACAATCACCTCTGTCATATATCTAATTTCCACATATTCATAAATCTGTTGCTGGCTCTCTATTCCGTTCCACTGGCCTATTTACACTGTCATCAATACCACCCTGTGTGCATTACTACAGATTTTTTGTAAGGTATATAGTAAAGTGAGCCCCTGAACTTTTATTTTGCCAAACTTTTCTTGGCTCTTCTTGGTCCTTTATGCTTCCATATACATTTTAGAATTAACCTTTCAATAAAAGGGGAAAAACAATCGTTGAGTTTTTATTGGAATTGCATTTATTTAGTCTACTAATTTGGGGGACATTTAATAGCTTTAAGATATTGAATATTCCCATTCAAAAACATGATATATGTTTCTACTTAGATTGGCTTTAATTTTTACATTTTAAAATTATCTCCAAAGCAGTCTTGCACACCTTATGAAAGATTTATTCTTAAGTACTGTGGTGTTTTTGTTGCTATTTAAAATAGTACCTTTCTTAATTACATTTTTTACATTTGTTGCTAGTGTGTAGGAACACAAGGGATTTTTTTCTTATATAAATTTATTTATTTATTTATTTATTTATTTTTGGCTGCGTTGGGTCTTCGTTGCTGCACGCGGGCTTTCTCTAGTTGTGGCGAGCAGGGGCTACTCTTTGTTGCGGTGCACAGGCTCTAGGCACGCGGGCTCAGTAGTTGTGGCTCGCGGACTCTAGAGCACAGACTCAGTAGTTGTGGCGCACGGGCTTAGTTGCTCCGCGGCATGCGGGATCTTCCCGGACCAGGGCTTGAACCCGTGTCTCCTGCATTGGCAGGTGGATTCTCAACCACTGAGCCACCAGGGAAGCCCCACAAGTGATTTTTTATGAGCTCGTATCCAGCAATCTTGCCAAATTCATTGGTCAGTTCTAATAATTAGACTGTAGGTTCCCCTGGACCTTCTATGCAGCCTATCATATAAATTGTGAGCAATGGCAGTTTCGCTTCTCCCTTAGCAACCTATACACCTTTCATTTCTTTATTTTTTTATTTTTTTAACTTACTGTACTCATAGGATCTCTAGTATATTATAAAATAGATAATAGTAATAATGGGTATTTTACCTTTCCTGATTTGTAATGAAATGCTTCTTACTGTTCATGATTACATATAATGTTATTGGTGAGTTTTGGTAGAAACCAAAACTTAAGAAAGCTTCTTCTCTTACTAGTTTTCTAAATTATTTTTCTTAGGAAGGGGTCTGCAATTTGATCTAATGCTTCTTAGATTAGATTTTGAGATGATCGTGTGTTTTTTCTTTTATAAAATGTTAATGTGGAAAATTAGAACAATAGATATTTATCAAAATTATACATGAACACGGTTTAAAGAGTCAAGCTGCTCTATGACACACCATTTGCTTGCCCACTAGCAAGGCGTGGGAGCTCCAGTTACTCTACATCTTCACCACACTTGGTATTATTATCAGTATATTTCATTTCAGCCATTCCATTGGGTGTGAAGTGGTAGCTCATCATTTATGTAATTATGAGCTCTGTAGTAAAACTAATAAAAAATCAACTAGTGTAGGGTGAGCCACACCAAGATGTTTGTAAATTAGTAGATAAATCAACTTGTATAACAGTAGCTCAATCCAAAGTCAACATCATAACACAGGTTCCAAAACTGTGAAGGACTGTTCCAAGGGCATGGTGAATCCATTATCTGTAAACTGTAATAATTTGTGAATCTACTGTTTGTAAACTAAATTAATAAAATTATAGCTTTATGTGGGTTCTAGGATTTTATTTTTTTCTTTAAAAAAGGGTTTCTTGTGGTGGCTAAGACATAGGCGGGGCTCTGACAACTATTCTATGTGACCTTGGGTAAAACCTGAAACCTGAGCCTCAGTCTCCACATGTGTAAAATGGGGCAGTAGTAGGAGCCACAGAATAGGGTCATTTTGAGAATGAAATAAGATAAACCATGCCAAGAGTTCAGTCCAGTGTCTAGCTTGGAGCATATGCTCATTAAAAGTTCAGTTGTGGTTACTTGTCAAAAAATTTGGATGTTAGTTGCTTCACTAATAGAGGAGAAGTAAAGCAGTCACGCAAGTACCTAGCAGATACATATAAAAACTGGACAAAATGGAAAACAAAATTTAAAACATCTGAAAGCAACCCAAAGTGGACCAAGATCAGAGGAAAGTTTAGGCTCAAGAAACTGCAAGTAGGAAGGGTAAAAACTGAATGGACTGTGCTTCTTGACCCAAGGAGCCTGCCAACTCCCATGGCCAAGGCTGAGGAAAAATCATAAAGTTAAAGAAAGCCGTTACATATTGGATGGTCTTGCACCCTGTCTAAAGTAACAGTGTTACAAGTGGTGGTCTTTAGATGTATAGAAAAGGGGAGAGGAAAAGAAAGCTTGTTCATCTAGAATCACCCAAGGACTCCATACCTGGCAGACACTATAAGGAATTAGTGAAGAGCGTTGCATGGTTGGGCAGCAATCATTCTTTCATTCACGTGTTCACTCACCTCCTTGTTCATTTACTCAACAAATTTTTATCAAGCATCTATGATTTTATTACTAAATATTAGCACTATAAAGATGAATTTCTGGGTTTCCACTATTTACATTCTAGACACAGACTTGACCAACTTCAGAGATGATTTTAAAACTCTGCCTCAAAATCCTGCACCCAGTCCTGGCTTCCATCTGCCTCAAATCATCACCTGCAACAGAGAGAGCGTGGCAGCACCTGCGTTTACCTTGAATTTCTACCCACTTCCATGGACCTGACAGAGGGCGGCTACATCCATGATGATCAACCTTGGCTGCATGTTAGATCCACCTGGGAGCTCTAAGAACTCTAAGCCCCCCACTGTTCCTGGATCAATCACATCCAAATCTCTGAGGGTGGGACCCTGGCACCAGAATTTGTAAATATTCCTAGGTGATTCTGGGTACAGCCAGAATGGAGAATGAACTCCAGGCTGGTTTAGAGTTGCATGAGAACAAAAGAGAATGGCTAGACAATCATCCAGGGAGCAGGGAGGTAGGGAGTGCTGTTGCTACTGATGGTGAGACAGGGCAGGCTAGAGGCAGGAGGAGGGCTTTATGGTCATCTCCCATGCCTGCTCTGCACTAGTCGGGGTTTATACCTACTGGGAAGTGTTGTGGGCTGAATTGTGTCCCTCCCCCAAATTCATATGCTGAAGTCCTAACCTCCATACCTCAGAATGTGACTGTATTTGAAGACAGGGTCTTTAGAGAGATGATAAGGGTGAGCCCTTATCCAATATGACTGTTGTGCTTATAAGAGGAGGAGATTAGGACACAGGCACGTATCAAGGGAAGAGCATCTGGAGATACAGTGAGAAGGCAGCCATCTGAAAGCCAAGCAGAGAGGCCTCAGGAAAAACCAGCCCTCCTGACCCCTTGATCTAGCCTCTAGAACTTCTAGCCTCTAGAATTGTGTGAAAACAAATTTCTGTTGTTTAAGCCACCCAGTCTTTGGTATTTGTTATGGCAGCTCTAGAAAACTAATACAGGAAGCGCAGGCACCATATTGATGACACGGTTGTCTTATTATTGCTATTATTGTTAATTAAAACATATTTGTGGTAAAAAAAATTCTAACAGTGGAAAATGGTATAGAATGAACATTTTAATTTCTCTTTTCTTCCCTGAACCTTCTGTAATCGCTCCCCTGAGTTAAGTACTGTTAACAAAGTTGGGTATCTCTGTTTGTTTGTTTGTTTTTAATTAATTAATTAATTAATTTTTGGCTGTGTTGGGTCTTTATTTTTGTGCGAGGGCTTTCTCCAGTTGCAGCGAGCGGGGGCCACTTTTCATCGCGGTGCGCGGGCCTCTCACTGTCGCGGCCTCTCTTGTTGCGGAGCACAGGCTCCAGACGCGCAGGCTCAGCAGTTGTGGCTCACGGGCCC
This sequence comes from Balaenoptera musculus, assembly GCF_009873245.2. Lineage (NCBI taxonomy): Eukaryota > Metazoa > Chordata > Mammalia > Artiodactyla > Balaenopteridae > Balaenoptera > Balaenoptera musculus. Next base: position 18,918,086 of record NC_045789.1, read on the forward strand.
AGTTGCTCCGCGGCATGTGGGATCTTCCCAGACCAGGGCTCGAACCCGTGTCCCCTGCATCGGCAGGCAGACTCTCAACCACTGCGCCACCAGGGAAGCCCCAACAGAGTTTTATATTAAATAATATCACGTGAGAGTATCAAGATGTATTTGCTGACTATGCAATGAGCACTGATTCCCACTGTGTGCAAGACCCTGTGCTGCTGGCATACCAAGGAGGATGTGGTGCTATTCGGAACCCCAGTGCCGACAGCATGGGGGTGCCTGTCTTCTGTCTCTGGGGTCAGGGCCCCCCGACGGAACGGGGGATACTGGGAAGTCAGTGCTGGGGGCCAGATGGGGATGAGCACAGTTGTTACTCGGAGGAGCCAAAAGAAATCACAACCAAAGGGCAAGAACCGACAGGAATTAAAACTTGTGGTTAGACCTAGAGGAAAGACACCCAGCCACAGATCTGAGACAAGAGGACCAGGCAATGGATGGAGCGCAAGGTAGGAAGTGAGGGGGCACAGAGGTCCCCGGCAGGACATCAAGTCAGCAGGAGCTGCAGGACAGAGGGTTCTTCAGGTCTAGGCTGCGGACTGTGAACGCGGCGGGGGGCAGGGTGTGGCTGAGTGGCCCCAGGGAGCCAACAGGCTTCAGGTCTCAGGGCCTCACGTGACAGATACGCACACACGTGAGGAACCCGGCAGAGACCGTACTGAATAATCACAGCCATGGGAGGTCACGCCCAGATGCCATGGAACACAGAAGGAATCAGGGAAGGGAAGTCAGGGAAGGTGATGCAAGAGTGAGGTTTGAACTGGGTCTTGAAGAAGAGGCATTTACCAGATGAGGGTGTGGAAGGACGTTATAGGAAAAGGAAGCACAATGCAGAGCCACGATGTCCTGAGGGAACAGGGCATGTTTGCGGAACAGAGAGCAGTACGACGCAGCAGGCACGTACTGTTTATGGGCACAGAGGGTCTGAAGAGGTTCCCAGGGTCAGGCTGGACAGCACCCATTAGAAGCAAGTTTGGACCATATCCTGAAGAATTTTGATGGGGGAGAGATGTGCAGAATCTGGGTTGCAGACATTGATCTACCTGGTCCTCCCAGGGGCAGTGAGGCAACAGGCCTGCATCTGGGGAGAACACGCCAGCACTGGGGAAATGCATTTTATCGTCAGCCTCCCTTGTCACCTTCTCCACAGCTGCAGGGACTTTCTTTAGCTCTCTTCTCTCTTTCATTTCTGCAGCTTTTTTTCTCCAAGCAGGTCACTGCCTGCGACACAGGTAGGCCTGCCTTGCTGCTCTGGGCCCCTGAGGAATGCCCTGGCACTGACTGCCCACAGCGGGTCGCCGTGATGCCGCAAAGACATGGAACAGCTGCAGCCTGGGCTGCGACCGTGAGCTCTTCCGAAGTGTACATGGAGAGAAGCACGTGCGTCCTTCTGCCCCAGTCCAACAGCTCCCCTCACACGCCGAGCACTGAAGAATCTTGCCGGCTGAGGACATGTGTGTGCGGATCTCCAGGATGTTCTCTGGGTTGGAACCAAGGCCCTCCTTTCTCTCCAGGATTCTGTGAAAGGCCGCTTCACTTAGCATTCCCAGCATGTACGACAGACCCTCTCCAGGGTTATCTCTGGTTCAGGATCGAACATCTGCTCACCACTGTCTCAGCAGAATAAAACGCTTCTACTGAAGCAAAATTGACACAGCGGCACAAAACAGATAAGCGTGAGTTGGGCTGTGAGAGGCATGGTTATCTGGAGTACTGTTCCTCACCCAAGAGAGAAGTATTTATCTCAGGAGTACTGTAACCGTGTACGCTGAGATAACAAAATTTCCTAGGGAGCCCTTCGTATCAGCAGCGACTCTCCATCCCCCCCCCCCAAAATGGTACATATTTCTTTGCCGTATATGGCTAAGAGGAAGCGTACGAATGTAGGCAGAGAGGAGGATTTGCAAGAGCTTGTCCGCTGTGTGTTCTGGTCCCCGAGCTGAGCACAGGAAAAGGGCGAGCCATGAGAGATGTCGGTGGGAACTGCCTCACAGTGGGAGGCAGAGATGAGGTCTGGCTTGAGGGCCCTGAAAAGCTACCCCCCTGTCCCCTCCTCCCAAAAGGGAGTTCCCTGGTGATATTGCCTTCAATTCCCTCATTAATGACTCCTGGGGGCTAATGCAGCAGGTTTCCCTCTGGGCTGCATGCAGCTCTAGGGGTTCCAGGACAAGCAAGGCCAGGAGAGGTGGTGTTGTACCCTTTCCCTCACCTTTAAATAGGGGCGCTCCTAATTCCTCTATGTTACATATCAGGCTTCCCTTTGAGATTCCATTAAAAAAAAAATCCTTTTTCTCCTTCTTAGTAAGTAGGATGGTTAATTTTATGTGTCAACTTGGCTGGACCACAGTACCCAGATATTTGGTAAAACACCAGTCTAGATGTCACCATGAAGGTGTCTTTTAGATGAGATTAACATTTAAATCAGCAGACTTTGAGTAAAGCAGATGACCCTCCCCATTGTGGGTGGGCCTCATCCAATCAGTTGAAGGCCTTAAGAGAAAAAGACTGAGGTCCGGGATTCTGACTCAAGTTGTGACATGAACTCTTCCCTGAGCCTTCAGCCTGCCAGCCTGCTCTGCAGATCTTGGCCTTGCCTGCCTCCACAACCTCGTGTACCAACTTCTTTACGTAAATCTCTCTCTATTTCTTCACACCCGATTTGTTCTGTTTCTCTGGGGAACCCTGACTAATATAGTAGATTTGTTCAATTTAGGGGTAGGGGTGAAACAATTTGGGAAGTATTCTAGATGTAATACAGAATTGAGTAAAAGAATAAATGTGTTGGTCTTGTTGGGTTCTCGCTGTGCAAGAAGGGCCGTACAAAAATGGAATGGGGCAAGGCCAGAAAGAATGCTCTGGGGATGGGTGGGAACGGGAGGTACTGTGCTAACTCAGGATTTCTGAAATACATTTATGAGTATGTATATACACCTGTAGGGGCCTATGTATGGGTGTTAACGTGTGTGCATGTGTAGGCATGAGTGCATCTACGTGCTTATATTTCTTTAGTTCTCCCTGATGAAAATATCAAGAAGCAAATACACCCCAGCAGCAGCAATGAGCACACTTAGTGCCCAGATAGTGGTCTCTCATATTCCCCACAAAAACTGACCAGGACTACACAGAAAAATTGTTGATTCTAAGGCTAGGGCAGGGTGGGTACAAGATGAGTCTGGAACATATTGTTAAGCCAGAAAGAAAAGAAGTGCACACAAAAAACAATGGAGCACGTTACAAGGACTTGGGAGGCAGCTCAAAGGCTTCCCACAGGCCAAATCAGGTACAACTGGAGCACCAGGACATTAAGTACAATAATAAACTCTTGAAAAAGCAATCCATATCACTGTTTTAAAAGACATATGTGGATTTCCCTGGTGGCGCAGTGGTTAAGAATCCGCCTGTCAATGCAGGGGACACGGGTTTGAGCCCTGGTCCAGGAAGATCCCACATGCCGCAGAGCAACTAAGCTGGTGCGTCACAACTACTGAGCCTGTGCTCTAGAGCCCATGAGCCACAACTACTGAGCCCGCATGCTGCAACTACTGAAGCCCGCGCGCCTAGAGCCCGTGCTCCACAACAAGAGAAGCCACCGCAATGAGAAGCCTGTGCACCGCAACAAAGAGTAGCCCCCGCTTGCCGCAACTAGAGAAAGCCCACGTACAGCAACGAAGACCCAACGCAGCCCAAAAATAAATGAATAAAATAAATAAATACATAAATAAATAATAATAATTTTTAAAGAAGACATATGCATAAATAGAGGAGAAGTTTATTCTGTTTATAGTAGAATGCTAAGGGCCAAACAGCCAATGTGCAGGGAGTGCTGGAGAGGGAAAATCATCATTTTGCAGCTACAGAGTAGAGAGTAGGTCAGCAGGAAACACCGATGGATGCTAAATCCAGGGGGAGATTTTGAAGAGGAACAGGATACTTACATGCCTTAAAGTGTCTCCTCTCAGACTGCTTATGAGTTCAAGGGAGAAAATAAAACTTAATAATTATTTAGCAGAGATCAGAATTACCTTCACCAGTGCATAGTGTGTGTCTCCTGATGCACTACCCTGTGAAGGACACAACTTTGCCTGTGCGGCATTATGGCCAGCAACACATAACCCCAGTAGAATCATCAGACAAACAAAAAATGAGGACTGTTCTATTTTCTAAAAGAAAGGTGCATGTATGGGAGGGGGGACTCTATTTTTCAAAATGTCAATGTCACAAAAGACAATGAAAGGCTGTGGAAGTGTTTCAGATTAAAGGAGACCAAAAGAGCGTGACAACTAAACGCAGTACCCAACTCTGCACTGAATCCTGTGCTGGAAGAGAATGAAGTGCTGAAAAGAACATTATTAGATCAACTGACAAAATCAGGATACGGCTGCCAGATTAGATAAAAGTATTTCATCAGTGTAAATTTATGAAGTTGATAACTGTACTATGGTTATGTAAGAGAATATTCTATTCTTAGGTAATACACACTGAAGTATTTAAAGGGGAATACCATATGCAATTTGCCTTCAACTGGTTCAGAAAAAAGAATTCTATATTCACACACATATGTGTGTGTGTCTCTATATACACACAGATGCATGGATGGATGGATGGATGGATGGATGGATAGATAGATAGGTGATAGAGACAGATGGAGGGAGGGAAACAGGGAGGGAGAGAGAGAAAGAACAAAGTTCCTTGGGGAAAGAGAGAGCTCTGGGGGAAGAGAGACATTTGTTCCCTGTGCCTATAGCGCATATTAAGGCTGGATGAACTAGTCCTCTGGCCTGAAGAAATGACCAAAAATATACGAGGTGAATTTGGGGCACTGGTTAGAATCAGATTGTTTAGACCCAAGTGAATACACCTAATGCACTAGCTCCTTTTCAGTGTCCATGTGCTATGGTACATTATATACAACTCTAGCTTAATCACTGTACCAGTCAACTTTCCAGCAGGAAAGAGATGGCACGCTGAAACTAGATAATCGAGGACAGTTTAATAAAGGATATTTACCAAAGTGGGGGACAGAATTAGAGAAACCAACAAGGGAAGGTGCAGCTCCCCATGAAAAGTAGCCGTGAGGAGCCAGTGCTGTCAGAATAAATGAAGGGAGGGAGCAGTTCCCTGAACTCGAAGCCCAGAGAAAAGCTGTGTGGAGACCTGGTCTGGCCACCTGACAGGAGCTGTGGTCTCTGGTAGAAGGATGCACCTGACTGCAGCCAACCCTCAGCAACCCAGCAGGGAGGGAGCTATAGGGAACAAACACCCTGACTGTACTTTCCTTGCACCCTCCGGTCTCCTGCCAGGGTCTCCCATTGGCTGAATGCCCCTGGCAGCTGGGAGGGAAGAGAGCCTACACAGGTCAATCTCCCAGGGCAAGGAGTAGGGTGGAGAAGGGTAGAGAGTGAATCTTACAGGGGAGATGGATTTAGCAGTGATTTGGGGCTGCAATGAATGTTTAACTTTGTAGAAGCACAGACAGCTGGCATTCAACATCACCAAGCAAAAGAGTTCTGATTGTATGTAGAAGATTCTTGGAACTGGAGTGGTTAAAGAGTTTGATAGGAAAGTTGAAAAAAAAAAGAAGTGCTGTTTTCCTGATTTTTGGAAATAGGATTTTTTCAGTCCTTACTTACTCTCAATAAGTAATTTTCCAAATTGTCAACCATGGCCAGTAGGAAGGTAAACATAGGAGAATTCATTAACAACGTAGCAGTAACATTCAATCTGGATGGAGAAATTCTCCCATTAATTTTTCCTGGAAGTAGAATACCTATCAGATTTGACAAAGCGCTAAGTTTCTGGAATGCTCCACCAGAGTGTGGCCCAGCATCCGTGGTATATTCAGTGGGGGTCTCTGCAGAGGGCGGGAGGACAAGGCAGGATGTTAACATCACAGGCTGTTCCCAAAGGAAATTCAAGGGGCAAGATGAAACTAACGACTGAAAGATGAATCATAAAATGAGAAGCTGGGAGGTCTGGAGGAAGAGCGCGGGGTGTGGCATATGACAACACCTGGCCAGTGATTCGGGACAGGGTTGTGAGAGGCCAGCGCTTAAGTGTCGTTAGCTGTTTGTTTTGGAGGCAGGACTCACTGTGGAGAAGAGAAGAGGACAGACCTCACTGCAGGCCTACTAAGACCAAGCTGACTCTTCCTAGCCCATCATGTCCTCTGTTGGGATACACCAAACCCAGCCATGATTTCCCAATACACAAAACCACACTGAGTCCTGTCTTTCCAGCCCCACGTCCTACCACTCCCTAACTCCTTTCTCCATGCTCCAGTCACAAGGATTTCCCTGAACATATCGTGCTGTTTCACACTACTGTCTTTGAGCATTATATTAGACTTCAGGTTAAGCTGCTGTAACAAAGAGAGAATAAAATAGAGAACAAAATTAAGTTTTCCTCCCTATGAATGGCAGTGCTGCTCCCATTTAAGGACCCAGGTTCCTAACATCCTGTTATATCACCATCTCCTGGGGTGTTGCCATCATCCACAGAGTTGAAGTGGGCTTACCTTCATGCCTGGCAAAGAGAGAGTCCAGGAAAAGTGACTTTCTCTCTAAAGAGATGGCTCAGAAGTTACACACGTAACTTTTGCTCACACCCTACTGACCTGAACCTAGTCTCATAGTTATTTCTAGCTGCAAGGGAGTCTGGAAAGTATAGCCTCTACCTGGTGGCCCTGTGCTCTAACACATCGTATTCTTTCATGAAAGGGGGACTAAATGGAGGGTGTTACCAGAACTTGGGTGACAGGTCAAAGAGGACCCACTGGCCCCCAAATTGGGTACAGTTGGAGCACTAAAATATTAAGGACAATAATAAACTATTTAAAAATGGGAATGCATCAGACCATATCAATGATTTGAAAAAGTACATAAATAAATAGGGGAGAAGGGAGGGTTCTTGTTAATGGTACCCATCTGCCACCAGCCTGCCATTTTCTCAGGAATGGACTTCGCTCACCTTGATCACATCCCTGAACTTCCCTTTCTGCCCTTTTTTGACTTAGTCAAAATAAACTTTCCCTACTCCCCAACCCCAGCATTTTGTTATCTCCTCTCTGTTATAATTATCTGTGTACAACTTAAGACTGTGAGCTGAAGAAATCAGCAATAAGTTACCAAAATCACTCCCAAAATAGAACAATTTTTATAGAGTCTATAAAACTCAGTTATTGCAGTCTTCACTTGGTCACCCTTCATAACAGTAGTGCTGTTGAAGGAAAATTGTTTCCAATCCTGATCATATCTTTCATATACTCTCAAAGTGAAATATCTTCTGTGACCAGGAAACGGTCCCTCAGGCACCGACTATACTAATCCTCTTAGTTGTTGTCTCTTGTAGCAAGTTGTGTCCCCCTCTCCACGGTCCTACAATAGGACCTGCTCAACTTTACAGACCAGACATCACTGTAATCATAAGCTGCTCTCATCTGTATCAAAATAAAACTTATGCATTGACCAAAATCTAACAGCTCATTTGTGAAAATTTTGTGCTGCAGAGAGCTGAGGTCTTTTGATGAAAAAGCACTGAAGTAGGCACTCACTGAGTATTAACTGAATGAATGATTCATTCATTGAACAAATGAACGATTCATTTATTGAACAAATGAACAAGTGAAAGAACAAAGTTGGTCAATATTTGATCCAAAAGCTAGTTATTAAAAACTTTAATTTGAAAAGATACATGCACACCAATGTTCACAGCAGCTCTATTTACAATAGCCAAGACATGGAAGCAACCTAAGTGTTTATCAACAGAGGAATGAATAAAGAAGATGTGGTATATATATATACATACACACACACACACACACACACACACACACACACACACACACAATGGAATATTACTCAGCCATAAAGAAGAATGAAATAATGCCATTTGCAACAACATGGATGGACCTAGAGATTACCATACTATGTGAAGTAAGTCAGACAGAGGAAAACAAATATCATATGCTATCACTTACATGTGGAATCTAAAAAAAAAATGATACAAATGAACTTATTTACAAAAGAGAAACAGACTCACAGACTCATAGAAAACAAACTTATGGTTACCAAAGGGGAAAGGTGGGGAGGACAGATAAATTAGGAATTTGGGATTAACAGATACACACTATTATTTATAAAGTAAACAAGGACCTACTTTATAGCACAGGGAACTATATTCAATATCTTGTAATAACATATGATGGAAAAGAATCTGAAAAAGTATATATATATATATATATATATATATATACATATATATACTTATAACTGAATCACTTTGCTGTACACCTGAAACTAACACAACATTGTAAATCAACTACATTTCAATTTTAGAAAAATTTAGTTACAAAGAGTCTGGTTCTTTCAGTTGTCTTAATCATCAAATGGCATTTGCAGGTCACGTGTCTGCTCACTAGCTTTCTGTTGATCGAAGCAGATTGTCGTATTGCCTAGAATCTGACCTTGATGAAGGGGTGGTACCAAGTTTCATGCTTTCTAGAAATCTTGGAAATTAAAAGGAATAAATTCTGTTGGACTGCTGGTGTAGAGGGTGGTCTAGGTAGAATCTGCTTTTTCAGGCTTGCAGGACAGTCCTGCTATGGTTTTCCCTCAACCCTTTTGATACAGTCCTTATTTAAGGTGGAGCAATGACAGCAGAACACACAGCCCTCCTGTCACTTCAGAACCCACCCAGGGCTCCTGCATGTGGTGGGAGACCCTGGTAACCATCAGAATTATAGGCTGGCAGCTCTACCCAAAACAGGCTTGCTTGAGCCTGAAGGTTTAGGAGGACAAGATAAGTAAGAAAAATGATCTAACATCAAGGATTTATATTTAAAGACAAAACAACCCACCAGCTACATCTTGGGATCAATAAACATTCAGCCCTGTCTCCATTAATATCCAACAGACTCCATGAAAAGCACTGGTTCCAGTAATGACATAGCTCAGGCTCTGTAAGACCCCAAATCATCCTAGATCCAACCATGTTCAGAGACCTATACTTCCCGAACATTGGAATATGAGCTTATATTTTTATAAACACAGAGTCTAAATGAAAATTTCACTTTTATTCTATCCCCTGAGTTTCCTGAGTTCATTTTATTAATGAAACCTGTTTCTTCCCAAACAAAATAGGGCCTGGAACCTGCCAACGTCCTAAACCCCTAAAATCTATAGAGAAATTCCAAGCTACTTGGTACAGTCCCTTATCAAACCAGATGTTTGGTGTGTTTTCTCCTAAGAATAACAAGAAACATCCTAAAACAGGAGTTCAAGTTTTTTACGACCACCCTAAAAACTAATCACAACCTTTGAATAACTACAAAAGTATCAATTGAATTATAAGAATTTATGTCACATTTTTAACAGGGGAAGAAAATGCCTTTGCAGACTGATACTGGGGAGATTTTCACATAAATAGAAGCACAATAAAGTTTAATGAAAGTGAAGGGAAAGGTTGTTGACAAGAAGGCCAAATATTCTTGTACAGGCAGACCTCGAAGACATTGCAGCTTCAGTTCCAGACCAGCACGATAAAGCAAATATCGCAATAAAGTGAGTCACACAAATTTTGGGGTTTCCCAGTGCATATAAAATTTATGTTTACACTATACTGCAGTCTATTAAGTGTGCAATAGCATACATCTAAAAAAACAATGTATATTGCTTAATTTAAAAATACTTCATTGCTAAAAAAATGTCAATCATCTGAATATTCAGTGAGTTGTAGTAGCAACATCAAAGATCACTGATCACAGATCACCATAACAAATATAATAATAATTTAAAAGTTTGAAATGTTGCCAAAATGTGACAGAGACACGAAGTGAGCAAACGCTATTGGAAAAATGGCACCAATAGACTTACTCGATATACGGTTGCCATAAACCTTCAGTTTGTAAAAAACACAATATCTGCGAAGCACAGTAAAACAAAGCACAATAAAATGAGGTCTGCCTGTAATGAGATTTCCAAACAGATAAAATACTATGTCCTATTACAGGATACTATAGCTGATGTCTGACGTAGGACCCAAATGGGATTCAAACACATCTAATGTAACTGTTGAGTAGTAGGCAGTCCTTAGAGTTAATAATTTACATAAGAAGACCTAGAGTCTGTCATACAGAGTGAAGTAAGTCAGAAAGAGAAAAACAAATACCGTATGCTAACACACATATATGGAATCTAAAAAAAAAAAAAAAAAGGTTCTGAAGAACCTAGGGCAAGGACAGGAATAAAGACGCAGATGTAGAGAATGGACTTGAAGACACAGGGAGGGGGAGAGGGTAAGCTGGGACGAAGTGAGAGAGTGGCACTGACATATACACGCTACCAAATGTAAAATAGGTAGCTAGTGGGAAGCAGCCGCACAGCACAGGGAGATCAGCTCCGTGCTTTGTGACCACCTAGAAGGGTGGGATAGGGAGGGTGGGAGGGAGACGCAAGAGGGAGGAGATATGGGGATATATGTATATATATAGCTGATTCATTTTGTTATAAAGCAGAAACTAACACACCATTGTAAAGCAATTATACTCTAATAAAGATGTTAAAAAAATTTACATAAGAAGAGTTGCCTGTGGCTGAAGGAGTGAACAGGGGCTGGGGCACACGTGCCTGGGAGTGCATGATGTCAGTGCCCCAAACAGCTGGTCTGACATGAGACTCAGAAGACACCTGCTATGTAGTGAAATGGACATACTACAAGGAGAAAGCAAAGTGTACATGAAACATTCTGGGCTGCAAACCTGGCCTCTAATCTATCTTTGCCTCGGTGTCATTTCTCCAGGATTCCTTTTCCTCACGTGCCATGTATTCGGCTTGGGCTAGATTATGTCTGTGGACCTTCCAGTTACAGTGTTCTCTGACTCTAAGGAGAACCGTGACCAAAAAAATAAATAAAATAAAATAAGATGGTACGGTATAGTATCAAAGTCAGTAAAGAAATGGCAGGCAGAAAGGCATGGAAAAGAAGTGGCCAGGAATGTCTCCTTTATCAAATGGAAGAAGGATCTGAAATCCACTTCTTTGGACACAGAGAGAGGGCAGCAATAGCAGAGGAGTCAGAGATTTCTGTCGTGTCTACAAATCCCAATAAATTCTTGTTTCCATGGGAATGAGGAAACAAGGCTGCTTCCTAACAGATTGGTGGTTTTAAAATCCCATCTCTTCCGAAACTTTCCTTCCATCTGTTTCTGCTGTGCTGCACTCTGCTTTGGTAGCATGAAAATGGAAAGACAAGTTGCACCTGAAAGAAAAAGAAATTGTCCCCTCCTACTCTTCCAGTACATTCTATTCAAAAGATGGGCAATGGGGAAAAATGAAACCAAATAAAATGATACTGAAAATTCTGAACTTTTTTTTTTCATACTCCATATGAGTTCACAAACCTGTTATAATTGTCAATCAAATCCTTAACATTTTTATCTCCGTTCAATCTCTTCTCACTCCCTATATTTTAGTACCATTTTGGTAATTCTCCTACCATGCTCTTGCCCTTGAGATTTTCTCAATACCCTTTTACCTACAAAAAAAGAACTATATAGCACAGTGATGAAAGGAATGGTATGGATAGACAATGAGGGAAAAACATGGTCCAAAAATACCCCAGCAATACTAAATTCTTATCTGCAGTCGTCTCTTGCTAATGACAGTCAGGTGGAAATGGAAGGTGGTAGAGAGAAAGCAAAACACACTTTCTTCGCCCTTTGCTCAGCTACTATGTGTGTCACTTATTATGAGACCCAATTCTTTCAAGGAAAAAACAGAGTGGACAGTCTGCTCTCTGCCATTCCTAGATTATTTTGCTCTAAGATGACTGACATGCCCTAAAAGTAAGTAGATGTGGAAGAAGATTATTAGTGTAACTTACTGGTGAATTATTTGCAGAATTAAATGAAGATAATAGCAATAATTAAGGGTAATGTTGTATATTGATTGCACTAATGAGCCAATCCTTCATGCCTTCTTATATCCATGCTCTTGGTAGTGCCCTGTACACACTGACTTTCTGTTACATAACTTGCTTTGGTCAGTTGGGTTGTAGCAATGTTGATGCAAGTAAGGGCTTTGAAAAAATCCTTCCACGTTTCCACCTCCTCTCTTGTTCTCTGTCATCATCATGAGAACTAGTCTGCTGGTGGATGAAACTCGTGTGGTAGACCCAACCATGGTCTATCATGATAGCTGAGGCCATCATAGATTAGGTGACAGGGAGATGATCCCCACACATGTGAGTGAGCCCAGATGAGCCCAGCCCTGATCAGAAGAGCTACCAGACAACCCATAGACTTGTGAGAAACAACGGTTGTTTTAAGCCACAATAGGTGTGTAGGGTGATTTGTTACATAGCAATAGCTAACTGATACAGATAACAATAATAATTTATTGAGTATTCACAATATGCCAGGCACCCTTTCATGCTTCTTTCAGAAATCATTTGATCCTTGTAACAAACAAAATAGTACTATTACAAGCTCAATTTTTTAGTTCAGCATATTGAGTTTGAAATATAAATCTTCAAAATAATTTTTCACATATCTTTAAGCATCACAGATATCCTGGGCCACAGATAAGGAAGATACTATTTTCTCCACTGAGATCTGTGAGACAAAGGGACACATTAAAAGTGAGCACTGTGTTCACCCCTGCTTTCTGCCTAGGGATACTTTCCAAACCAAACTGCAAAATGATGAAGACCAAGAGAAGAGACGTGACATTGCTGAGCTTAGGAGGCAGAGATGAGAGTAGAGGGCTGCCAACGTGGCTGGACTTTGCCAGGCAAGGTACCAAAGAGGAGAGAGCTGCCCAAAAGGGGGTCCACGGAAGTCTACATGGGCATTCACCTAGGTTCTTAATTGTACATGGGCAGTGAGAGACATCTTGATGCCCAGGAGAGAGTGGGCTTAAGAGTTGAACAGGGTTACCAGGGGTGGTACAGTCCTGAAGACATTGGAGTTCTGTTTCAGCCAGAATGAAGACACCCACACTAGCACCTTGGGTATTTCAATGAGATCCCAGAAAGGCCACACTTTAGGAATAATGACCATGCACTAGGAAAAGGGTCACACCTTAGGAATAAGAAAAATATCAAAATAGACCCTAACAAAGCCTAAAATCAAGTTTGAAAGGATTTAGAAACTATCTTCCAGTAAATCACCTACCTACCAGAACAAAATTCCATCCTTTCAACAAGAAATCATAATTTAAACTCTCTACAGAATAACATTCATAATGTTCAGCATACAATATAAAAATTTTATACACACAAGAAAATATGATCCATAATCAAAACAAAGGAATCTCAAGAAGACCCAGATGTTGGACTTATCAGAAGAGTATTTTAAAACTATTATTAATATATTTAAGAATAAATGAAGAGATATACATAATAAGTAAATAGATGGGAGTCTCAGCAGAGAATTGCAACTACAAAAAAGGTAACAAATGAAAATTCCAGAACTTAAAAATAAAACATCTGAAATGAAAATTCAAAGGATGTGTTTAACAGAAGATGCTACAGAAGAAAAGGCCAATAACCTTGAAGACAAATCAATAGAAATTGTCCCAACTGAATAACAGAGAGGAAGAAAATTTTAAATAATGAAGAGCAACTCAGACACATCAGGTAGTCCAACATACATGTGATTCAAGTCTCAAATGAAGAGGAGAAAGGATACAGGAGAAAATATTAGAAGAAATAATGGCCAAACATTTCCCACATTTTGTAAAAAATACCAACCTACAGATCAAAGAAGCTCAGCAGACCATTAGTTGAATAAATACAAAAAAAACCCCCAAAAAAACAAAAAAACCACACATATTTAAGCACACTATAGTTAAACTGCTTGAAAATTAAAGATAAAATCTTCAAGTCAGCTAGAAAAAATTCTTAAATGATGTTACAGAGGAAATATAAGAATGATATCTGACTTCTCATCAAAAACAATGGAGGCCAAAATACAACAGAAAGACATCTTTAAGAAAACGGAATCCTTGTACACTGTTGGTGGGAATGTAAATTGGTGCAGCCACTGTAGAAAACAGTATGGAGATTCCCCAAAAAGCTAAAAATATAATAGAACTACCATATGATCCTGCAATTCCACTCCTGGGTATACATCCAAAGAAAACTAAACACTAATTCAAAAAGATACATGCACCCCAATGTTCATAGAGACATTATTTACAGCCAAGATATGGAGTCAACCTAAGTGCCCATCAACAGATGAATGGATGTGGTATATACATACACACACACAATAGAATATTACTCATCCATAAAAAAAGAATGAAATTTTGCCATTTGCAACAACATGGATGGACTTGGAGGGTATTATGCTAAGTGAAATAAGTCAGACAAAGAAAGACAAATACTGTATGATATCGTTTATATGTGGACTCTAAAAAATACAACAAACTAATGAGTATAATAAAAAAGAAACAGACTCAGAGATACAGAGAACAAACTAGTAGTTACAAGTGGGGAGAAAGAAAGGGGGGCAAATAGGAGTAAGGGATTAAGAGACACAAACTACTATGTATAAAATAAATGAGCTACAAGGATATATTGTACAGCACAGGAATATAGCCAATATTATAACTATAACTGGAGCGTAATCTTTACAAATTGTGAATCACTATGTTATACATCTAAAACTTATATAATATTGTACATCAACTATACCTCAATAAAAAAATTTTTAAGGGGATGGGGGTGGGCAAAATGGGTGAAAGTGGTCAAAAGGTATAAACTTCCACAAATAAGATTAAATAAGTCCTGGAGATGTAATATACAACATGACTATAGTTAATAACACTATATTTTATATTTGAAAGTTGCTAAGACAGTAGATCTTAAAAGTTCTCATCACAAGAGAAAAAATTTGTAACTATTGATATATGTGGCGTTGGATATTAGCTAAACTTATAGTGATGATCATTTCACAATATGTACATATATCAAATCATTATGTTGTACACCTGAAACTAATATAATTTTATATGTCAGGTATATCTCAATTTAAAAAACATATTTTGATGTATGAAGCACATCAAAAAAGAAGTGGGAAGATATTTCAAATATTAGAAAATGAAACTCAAAAAGAAAAAGACATCTTTAGCGCTAAAAGGGGGGAAAAAATCAATCTTGAAATATATACACGGTTAAAATACACTCCAAAAATGAAGGTGAAATACACATTGTCAAGTATGTGAAAACTAAAAGAAGTCATCACCAACAAACATCTACAAGAAATGCTAGACAGAGGGAATTCTTCAGGCTGAACAGAAATGATAACAGATGAAAACTCAGATCTGCAGGAAGTAACGAGGAGCACCAGAAATGTAAATATGTTGGTATATATGAAAGGCTATCATTTTCCCTTTTATTAATTATATTAAAAGATAGGGCTTCCCTGGTAGGCGCAGTGGTTAAGAATCTGCCTGCCAATGCAGGGGACACGGGTTCGAGCCCTGGTCTGGGAAGATCCCACATGCCGCGGAGCAACTAGGCCCGTGAGCCACAATTACTGAGCCTGCGCGTCTGGAGCCTGTGCTCCGCAACGGGAGAGGCCGCGACAGTGAGAGGCCCGCGCACCGTGATGAAGAGTGGCCCCCGCTCGCCGCAACTGGAGAAAGCCCTCGCACAGAAACGAAGACCCAACACAGCCAAAAATAAATATAAAATAAATAAGTTAATTAAAGAAACGTTTAAAAAAATTTTTTAAAGATAAATGACTCTTCAAAAAGAGTATTTTTACCATTTACAATTTGTGGAGATATAAAATATTGTATATGACAACAATAACACAAAGTACAAGGGTATAAACATTTCAGAAGCCTCAATTTCTGGTGTCTAACATTTACTTTAATTAAATGCCTTCTTATCATGCCTAAAGTTTGCCACTTGCTATCTTAGTAGCCAACCAGAGGAACAATAGAAATAGGAGACATGGTCTTTGACATCAAGGATCATACAAGGAGTTGAGAAAGCAAAATATACAACAGTGAAATACCTTAGCAATAATTACAAAGCAGTGACTGGAAGATACAAGAACAGACAAAATGCCTAAGTTCTCCTAGGGTTCATAACACAAAGGAGTGATAGAACTCACTCCTAGCCCATCTGGAAAAATTTTGTGAAATAGGAGGGGGAAACCACATTTCTCCTCATCGTTGGACAAGGATGTGTGAGCTTGAATTTCAGCCCCACCAGCCCTCAGTGGGCAATGAAACTGCACAGGCAACCACAGTGGCTCTGATCTCAGTAGATACAGAAATAATTAGGAAAGACTTCCAGGGTCCTGAGCTCCGCTTCATGAATATGGACTGTCCTCACCTCCAAAGGAAAGAAAATAACTTCTGCATTAATTTTCAGAAAGAGCTTCAAAGGATCTCAAGCCTGGTATATTTTTGGAAGTTCACATCCAGCTTGATTAAACTTTGCTCTGTCTTTCTGTTTCAAACAATCTTATGGAAATGTCTTACATTTCATCTTTAAACTTCATCTTTTTAGGAGAAATTGTGGAGGCAAGTGTCCAAATGACAGAGAAAATATAAAAGTTTGTACTTGTTAATTTGTATTGAATTTAAGTAACCCAAAGAATATTTTGCTAAGCAGTGACTCTCAGGAATGATCTTTTTTTTTTAAATAATATTTATTTATTTTATTTTTTGACTGCGTCAGGTCTTAGTTGCGGCATGCGGGCTCTTCACTGCGGCAAGCGGGCTTCTCTCTAGTTGTGGCATGCGGACTCCAGAGCGCGTGGGCTCTGTAGTTGTGGTGTGTGGGCTCCAGGGTGCGTGGGCTCTGTAGTTGTGGCGTGTGGGCTCCAGGGTGCGTGGGCTCTGTAGTTTGCAGCACGCGGGCTCTCTAGTTGAGGTGTGCGGGCTCAGTAGTTGCGGTGCTCAGGCTTAGTTGCCCACGGCATGTAGGATCTTATTTTCCTGACCAGGGATTGAACATGAGTCTCCTGCATTGGAAGGCGGATTCTTAACCATTGGACCACCAGGGAAGTCCCAGGAGTGATCTTTAAAGGAGTCTTTTTCCCACCTTTCCTATTGAACACACTCATGTATGCATGTACACATAGTCCATCTGTGCTAGTACAAATATTAAAATTTGGCAGCATGATTTTTCTCTTAGTAAGTCATCAATTGCCAAATTGGGAGTTAACAGCTCCTGCCATTTAAAATTATCATTAGTTTTTTTTAAAAGAGTGTAGAAATTTTAATTTTTAAACTATGGGGAAATGATACTGTTTGTATCTTAAAGAAAGTAAATAAAAATTGTATATCATTATTCTTTTTTTTTAATCTTTGTTTTTGGCCTCACTGGGTGGCTTGTGGGATCTTGGTTCCCAGACCAGAGATTGAACCTGGGCCCACAGCTGTGAAAGTGCCAAGTCCTAACCACTGGACTGCCAGGGAATTCCCTGTAAATCTTTATTCTAATTGTGCCCTCAAAATTCACAAGTTTGTTAATTATAAAATTGTTTATGTACACTATAGTGTTGTGTTTCAAAGACATAAAAAAGAAAACTTTCAAATTCACAGTCTACTCACTTAGAAATAAACAATGCTAATGTTTTCGTTTTCCTTCTGGTCTATCTTTTCTGCACGAAGAGGCATACCCAGACAATATCATAAAAAGTTATTTTTAATAAATTTTAGATTATATTGAATTAAAAGTTTTGAATCTTTTCTTTCATTTAACCTATTATTAAAGACCTTTCAAACACCTTATTTTAGATATCTGCCATAATTATTTGTCAGTCATTGTGGTAGCCAGCCTCCAAGATGAACCCCAATGATTATGGCCTCCTGGTATTCATGACCTTGTGTGGTACTGCCCCACATTGAATAAAGGTGACCTGTGCAACCAATTCAGAAGTAATAGTTTGACTTCCAAAACTCTGTCATAAAAAATGTTGCAGTTTTCATCCTTTTTGGTTTACTCAGTATAGGAGAAGCAGGCTGACATGTCATGAGGACTCCAGCATCCCTGTAGAGAGGTCCAGGTGGTGAGGAATTGAGGTCTCCTACCAATAACCAGCACCAATTTGCCAGGTATTTGAGTTTATCACCATGGAAGTAGATCCTCCCACTCAGTCAGGTTCTCAGATGACTGCAGCCCTGGCTGACACCTTGACCGCAACCTCGTGAGAGCCTCTGAGACAGAATCACTTAGCTAATCTGCTCCTGGGTTCCTGACCCATAGAATTGTGCGAGTTAATAGATATTTATTGTTTTAAATATTTAAATGTTGGAATAACTTGTTGCACATAGATAAATAATAATGATTTGGGGACCGGAAGTGGGGCACTACCATAACAAAAACCTAAAATGTGGAGGTGACTTTGTGACAGGAAAGACTGAGAAGTAAAAGCATAAGGTACATGGAAGAAACTTAGCAGAAGCCTGGTGACCTTCAAGGATGCTACTGGTAAGGACTTGGAGGAAAATCTGGAAAATATTATTGGGAACTAGAAGATAAGAGATCCTTGTTAGGGACTTCCCTGGTGGTACAGTGGTTAAGACTCCGTGCTTCCATTGCAGGGGCAGAGGTTCGATCCCTAGTCAGGGAATGAAGATCATGTGTGCCGCGCGACGCAGCCAAGAAAAAAAATTAAAAAGAGGGATCCTTGTTAGATACGACAGAAAGTTAAACAACACTGTCACATGCAAAAATATGGAGGGGAAAAAGAAAACTTGTTTAATGAACTAAGTGATCTAGCTGAGGAGATTTCCAGGCAGAGTGTTGAAAGTGCTGCTTGGTTTCTTCTTTTAGCAAAATGTGAGAGGAGAGATAAGCTGAAAGAAGAACTGTTGAATAAAAAGGAGTCAAGACTCTCTGCTTCCGAAATTTTCCAGATGACAGAAAATGCTAAAATTGTAAAATAGCTTCCAGGCAAAATCAAATCCAGGGCTCTTCCAAGAAAACATGGTCTAAAGATGAAGTTGAGGTTGTGACTGTAAAATCCCATTTAATGATTAAGGAAAATCTACGGGAGTACTTCAGAGAATTCTAGGGCTTCTGAGAAGCTTACAGGCAATGTCCCTCAGCAGTTTCAACAAAAGCCCAAGGTAGAAAAGGGCTTATCTTGAAGAGATTTATGGTGTGTTTTCTGTCTAATAGAATAAACGCCACCTACCACCCTATTGCAGATGACCTACAAAGTTTTTTTTTTTTTTTAATTAATATTGGCAGAAACATTATCAGGTTGGACTGAATGAACAGAAACCATACAAAGTGAAAAGAGACCTTCAGACTCCCAGACTCTGAGAGGCAGGAAGCAGACTGAGACTATCTCTTAGCTGCAAATCATGGGTTACCTTTACTGGAACAGGAAGGAAGAATCAGAGGGGGGAACCAAGGGCTCGGAGGGCAGAACCAGGAGCCATGGAGAATCATTCCCAGCAAAGAGTAGACCTGAGTCCTAATTAAGGAACTTTCAATATTTGCCTGGCTGAATATTAGGATTTCTGTGAAGCAGTACCCTCTGCGTGCCTCCTGTTCTCCCCATTTTGAATGGGAATATGTACAGCAGTACTGTAAGGCTGTCCCACCAGTATATATGAGGTCGAGAGGAAGTACATTTGAACTGTACTTGGAACCACATACTGAAGAAACTGTACCCGAAGACCTTCATCTGCCCCTGGACCTGATTTAGCTGGTGAGGCTCTGGACTTGGAACTGATGCTGAAACAGAATGAAACTTTTGAGGAACTTGTGAAAGGGTGATTGTATTTTGCAAGAGTAAGGGATACGAATCATTGGAGGCCAGAGCACAGACTCTGACTGTGGTAACCACCCTCTCCAATGATCCCCAGTAATTCTTGCCTCCTGGTTTTCATGTCCCTATTGAGGTCCCTAACACAGTAAATAGAACCGATCTGTGAAATGCAACAGTATATTAGAAAATAGCAGAGTGTGACTTCAAAAAAGACACTGCAGTTTCTACTTTGCTCTCTCTTGGATCACTCGCTGGAGGAGAAGCCAGCTGCCATGTCATGAGAGAACAACTCCAGTCCTATGCAGAGGTCCACGTGGTGAGGGATTGAGACCTCCAGCCAACAACCAGCACTGACTCAGCAAGCATGTGTGTGAGCCACCTGTGAAGCAGAACCTCCAGCCCCAGTCAAGCTTTCAGATGACCACAGCCCTGGCCAACAACTTGACTGAAACCTCATGATATATCTTGGGGCAGAACCATCCAGCTAAGATGTTCCTGGGTTCCTTATCCACAGAAATTGTGTGAGATAATAAATATTTATTGTTTTAAGCCACTAAGTTTTGGGGTAATTCGTTATTACTAGTAGATAAATAATTCAGCCATATTTTATCATGTGGATATACCATAATTCAGTGTTGAACATTTAGATTTCTTCTAATTTTTTCATCATTACAAAACAATGCTACTATGAAAAACCTGATAAATAGTAAATTGTCTGAATCCCTATGTATGACTCTAGACTAAATTCTTGGAAGTGAAATTACTAGATATGAACAAAGTAGGTTTACAGCTGCATTATACAAGAGTATTTGTTTTACTGCAGCCTCTAGTTATGCTTTTAAAAACCACAAGACAAGGATATCCATTATCAGTATTATTATTTAACACTGTACTGGGATAAACACACTTAGGAAAGAAAATGAAATTAAAAGCATAAAAGTTAGAGACGAAAAACTTTAACCTCCACTATTTTCATTTGATATGATAAATATTCAGAAAACACAAGAGAAACTATTGAAAAGCTATTGTAAATGATAAGAAAACCCAATAAGGTAACAAGAGACCAAAGAACTTCATCGCTACCCTAGATGCATTCAAGACGCTTTGAACAGAGGTCTGACCAAGTGTGTTTATAGATAGAGGTAGGAGGAAACAGAGCTGCCTCTTGACTGTATCCTACTGAATTCATCTCATTCAACAAACAAGTTACACAAATACATACAATAATGTCAGCTGTATAACACCTGAGTATCACATGTACACCTCTCAAGTGTGCACACGGTGCACTTATAATCCCTAATTATCGGGAGGGGGAATTGTTGCTGATTTTGAAGCTACAACTAGCAAGAGGGAAATAAGGGAGCACATGGTGACTGAAGAGGTTCGTCAACCTGAATTACCTCATTCCTTACCTCAATCCCTGAAGCTTCTCCTACTCCATCAATCTTCTCTGAGACTGACAGACCAGGTCTTTGGCATTTAGCATCTTGCTTCCTGAGCCACTGCTTAGTGACTCTCCCACTCGTGGCAAGCTCTTCCCTGTGAGAGTTTCTGCTAAGCTCCTACCCTGAAGGGAATGTTCAAGCCCAGAAGGCTCACCAGACTGACGCTGTTGTCAGCTCTGCACGGCTGCAGGGCTCGGGAACAGGAGGATCTTGACACTGAAGCACAAGCTAGATTCTGCCCTTGCGATTCACCCTTCTTTACCAGACCAACTAGCAAGGGCCAGAGTTAATCAGGATGTCGTCGCCTTCGCTCACTCTATCGCACGTTCCCTCAAGAAGACAGCAAGGATTATCTTTTTTGGATAAAAATGAGGAAGGGAATAAGGAGGGAGAAAGGGCCCAACGCGTGAACTGCAAATCTCTGGACCACGAGGACTGAACGAGATCTCACTTGGCACTTTAGGCTCCACCCGCAGGCTCAGAGCCCTGGCAGGAATGTTTTATACGCATGTGGCCTTCCTGCCAAGTCTGACAAATATTCCTAAGGCTAAAGTGTGTTAAAACACAGGAAGAGATCGTGGGTTCATTCCTGCAGAAAGATCTCAGAGAGCTGAGTGCACCAGGCGCTACGAGGAGCCTCCAGATCTCCCCTCCCCCGGCCCCTGCCCTGCAGGATGGGGTTCGGGCACGAGCAAAGAGGAGGGGTCTGTAAGTGGCTTTTCAGCACCCACAGAGAGAAGCCGCTCTCCACAGGCCAGGAGGCAAGTTGCCAGAACCCCAGATGAGCCTTTTGCAGCAATGCGTGCTCTCTTCCCAAAGTGAACCACAGAGGTCCTACCCTCCAATTTCAGCAAGTGAAGGCGGGGCTTCTGAGAATCTCTCATTCTCAGCTTGGAGAACTTGCATGGCTGAAGCGCATGCTGTATTCACTCACATGAAACGGCAACCTAGGCCTATAGAGAACAGAGCAATTGATTTCTAAACGCATAGGAAGAGAGAAAATATACGACAGTCATCAGCATTCCCGTGTCTAGGAAGCCATTAAAATATTCACCTCCTGGAGTCTCCAGAGTGTGAGTTTCCATCAGGTTTCACCACACCTTTCGGCCTCTTTATTTACCCCATGAGATATTAAAGAATTCACAAAACAGATTTACAATTAATTTTATTTCAGATGAATATATGGCAGATCACATTTGGTGAGTCAGAGAGGAAATCTGAAATAAAATAAAAATGGAATGTGGTGATCTAAAAAATAGTGCAACTCGTGGCTCTCCAGACAAAACTGGCGTGTTAAATGGATATCGAGCAGAAGAGTGCGTCACTGTGCTTTGTGAATGCCATAGATGTTTGTAATTCTTCGTTTGGGGTTTTAACCTCGATTCATATTAAATTTCAAAAGCACAGTCTCAGTTCGCGATCCAGTTTAATTCACCTTCTCCTACGTGCTTGGCACTGAGCTAGGCACTAGTGAGACAGAGGAGAATCACACACATCTGCCCAGAAAGAGTCGAGAAGTTGACATTCTTGCTATTTTGCTCTCAAAAAGAAATAATGCACCAAGGTAGTGCAGCAAACATTTTAGAGAGCTGACTGTAAGGTCCTGTGGGAGGCCCCAAGAAACCCCCAAATAATGCCAGGCCACTAGTGGCTTTTTAAAGCCACATTACATATTGACTTCGTAACACAGAATGTTCATCTGGGCAGATTTACTTCCCTAATTATGTTTTGTTTGTGCTAATGTTAAAATGAGCCTGTATTCCCTGATCATCTTCAGAGGAAGAAGTGCTTTAGAAGCATGCTGGGCAACAAGATAAAAAAGGATTGAAGATGCCCAAGCCAAGAAACATGGCTCCTCTGTCCCACTCTCTATTCCTTCCTCTCCATGCCTTTTTTTCTTTCTTCCTTTCTTTCCTTCTGTTTTCTTTTTTTTTTTTTTTTTGAGGAATTATATGTGACTCCTTAGGAATATGAAAAATGTTTATTGTAATCTTCATAAAGTCATGGGAGGAAAAAGAAAACATTTTAGTTTATTGAGCCCCTGCTAAGGGCTAGATATTGTACTGAGTGTTTCATAAGTTATCTCTTTTAATCCTCCCTAGAGCCCTGTGAAGAAGGCATTGTTATCATCAGTTTAGAGATGAGGACACTGAAGTACGAAAGTATTTACATAACTAATAAAAGACTGAACCAGAATTTGAATATGGTCCACCAGCGTTAAGACCTATTTCTTTCTACTGTCCTGTTCACGCTAACATTTTTTTTTTTTAAGATTTTTTTGATGTGGACCATTCAAAAGTCTTTACTGAATTTGTAACAATATTGCTTCTGTTTTATGTTTTGTTTTTTCGGCCGCGAGGCATGTGGGATCTTAGCTCCCTGACCAGGGATCAAACCCGCACCCCCTGCATTGGAAGGCGAAGTCTTAACCACTGGACTGCCAGGGAAGTCTCCACTCTAATCTTTAATATCCCAATTTACCAACAGCCCAATAGAGAAATCGGCAAAGGAGAGGACCAACAGTTTGCAGAAAAGGGCCTTAAACATACATTTTTTTAGATGTTCGATTATACTCGTAATAAGAGGAATGCAAATTAAAGCTTCACCCACCGCCATAGCAAAGCTGAAGAACACCTGGTATCACACTGTAGTGGTGAGTATGGGGGAAACAGGCTTGCTCTTACATTGCTGGTGAGAGTAAAGACTGACATAACTACTCTGAAGGGCACTTTGTTAATTCCTATCAAATTACTCTTCTATGACTTCATCTTCAGGTATACTTGCATTTGCAAGAAATGAGATATTCACAAGATTATTCACTGCAACATTGTCTATAATAGCAACAGATTGAAACAACCCGATGTTCATTAATGGGAGACATAAATTATGTTCATCCATACAAAGAATTATTTACAACCATAAAAATGAAGATTATTGTGGATATAATTTGCTAAGTGAAAAAAGGAAGATGAGAACAGCAAGTGCTATGTGCTTCAACTTGTGTGAAGGGGGAAATATATACAAGTTTTGGTATATAACTAGACTATTAAGAAACTAGTAGCACTGGTGGACTCCAGACAGGCATGGGGGGTGAGAGTGGGGAGGACAGGAGAATTATTGCTATACACCCTTTGTGTCATTTGAATTTTGAACCATGTTAATACAAAACCTATTTTTTTAAGTAAAACTTACTTTTTAAAGTATTTTTTAAGTAAAAAGCTAAAAAGCACACCAATTAATTGCCTTTCATATTTAACTACTGCATAATAGAAGAGGGCAATGATACTTTACTGGGTTAAACCTGAAAGTCGTACAAACTGATACAAAATCACCACCAGCTCGCTTTCTCTTTGGCCATTCCTGTTGTTGGAATTACTTCTTCCTTAAATTGTTGTTTAAGGCTATGACTTAAACTCTTTAGTTGTCTTCCTTCTCCTTACAACAATAATATTATAACAATGATGAGAACAATTTATGGAAGGACTGCTATTTGTAAAACTCTTGAGTCTAGAGCTGTGGTTATATTGTTTAATCTTCCTGATAATCTTATACAGTGGGACTATCAACCTCATTAAAAAAAATTGAACTACAGTTGATTCACCATATGTTAGTTTCAGGCATCCAACCCCATTTTTAAAATAAATAAATAAATAAATTTATTTATTTATTTAATTTTTGGCTGTGTTGGGTCTTCGTTGCTGCACGCAGGCTTTCTCTAGTTGCAGTGAGCGGGGTCTACTCTTCGTTGAGGTGCGTGGGCTTCTCATTGTGGTGGCTTCTCTTGTGGCGGAGCACGGGCTCTAGGCACGCGGGCTTCAGTAGTTGTGGCGCACGGGCTTCAGTAGTTGTGGCAAGCGGGCTGTAGAGCACAGGCTCAGTAGTTGTGGTGCATGGGCTTTAGCTGCTCCGCGGCATGTGGGATCTTCCTGGACCAGGGCTTGAACCTGTGTCACCTGCATTAGCCGGCGGATGCTTAGCCACTGTGCCACCAGGGAAGCCCGAACCCCATGTTAGAGGTGAGAAAATAGAGACTTAGACAAAACAGTATTTTCTATTTTAATTGATTTCTAGGTACTATGGAGCAGCTGTTTTCTAATGTGCATGGCTTTGAGAAGAGAAATTAAAAAAAAAGAAAGGCCTTCGAAAGTCCATCATGCCACCCAGAAAACGAAGATGCTGACACACAATTTATTCCACAGATATTACTCTATTTACTCCACAGAGACACTTCTCACATTCAGGTGCTATTCAGAAAAAGACAGCCCATGTGTTATATAAGAGATTCTAATATTTTAACGGAAGAAAAATCCTGTAAAGCGATAGCAGCTCCTTTCCATTCCTATCAATTTCTCAGCTGCAGTGTGTACAAAGCAAACGCTCTTTTTTGACACAAGAGAACCAATTTTTTTTCTTCTCACCAGACAATGATAAAAATCACATAGTCTCTCCCTTCACCAGCCCTTGGCACTAGCCTCCAGCATCTTCTCACAAGTTAGGATAGATTCCAGGATAAAAGCCTGACATACCAAAAGGTATATCAGAAACTCTCCACTAAAATATACTTGATATTTTATTATTGAAGTAAAGACAACAAAATAAACCATTCAGCCTTGGGCTTTTCCCCCTGTCACTGTGTAGGAGGCTTGAATTGATGTTATGGTGCTTACAAAAAATGCTTACAAGAAGGACCTTTGATTCCCTTTGCCCCAGCTGACATCCTAACCAGCCTGTGTTCTCCACCCTCTTCTCTCTCAGCCAGGAAGGGAGTCACACCTCACGAAGGAGCTCCCAAGAGAAGGGGTAGTGTTTCTCATTCCAAAATGAAGGAGACTGAAAGCAGTTTTCCCATAAAGTTGCCATTTGGGCTCTTAATGGGTTTTCATTGCACTGCGAGGACAGCATCTGAATTCTGACTTCTTGATGATAAAACCTCCTTGTTGATCTTGGTGAGCTGGAGTGACTGAACTGTTACTCCAAGGGTAAAAGATGGCATGTGGGCACAGGATAAGGACTTCATGAAAATCATTTTATTTCTCCTTTGGCTTTTGGTGGATATGGACTTTGTTTATTGCTTCCACATGATTCAATACAGTGGGACATATTATAGTTGTTCCCTATTTATGGCAAGGAATTGTCCTAGGCACTGAGGACACAGGCAAATACAAAACCAAGACCTGCCCTCTAGGAGTTTGATATTCTACTGGAGGATACAAAAAATATACAAGTCAGGTAATTGATGTATGACACGACAAAAAACAAACAAACAAACAAAAAAAACTGAATAAGGAAGTGGAAACCAACAAGGGATATGTTTTCATCAGGGTGGCAAGGGATGGAGTCTGAGGAGTGGCCACTTCCGAGGAGAACGGAATGAAGTCTGTGGCTCCCCCAGGAGGAGGGTCCAGGACAGAGGGAACAGCAAGGTCAAGGCCCTGAGACGGAAGTGGGTTTCACAGAAATAGTGGAGGCCTGCACAAGAAAGGAAGGAAGCAAAGGGGAGAGTAGGAGAAAAAGGGGTCAGAAAAATTGCATAGATCCTTGAAGGGCCTCCCTTGGGTCATGATAAGGACTTTGGACACTGGGAAGCCATTGACAAGTTTTGAGCAGGTGCGCACCATGATCTGATTTACATTTTAAAATGACATCTTTGGTGGCCAAAATACCAAAATGCCTATTGTATTTATAGATTAAAAACTGAGTGTAAAGCCTTTACTGTTAATCCTACTCTTAAAGATGATATTCTATGTGACCAAAGAAATCTTCCTTT
The DNA here is from genome assembly GCF_009873245.2 of Balaenoptera musculus. NCBI lineage: Eukaryota > Metazoa > Chordata > Mammalia > Artiodactyla > Balaenopteridae > Balaenoptera > Balaenoptera musculus. Next base: position 18,945,081 of record NC_045789.1, read on the forward strand.
GAAACAACAGAGTTCACCTTGGTGGTTACTTTTTCTGAACAGCACAGATGAAATAATTATCACTGGGTAACAAAGAACCACTGTATGTACCCACGTGTAATTCTAGAAGTGGACCTCCCTCTCCTTCATTTAGTTATAATATCCACTAGACCAAGGCTATTTTTCTTTAATATAAACAAAAGTACATTTGAATAAAATTTTAATAAGTTGTAAAAAAAAATATTCTATGTGACCAAATATTTGGACTCATTCTGGACTTAGGCATTTCAATGTTCTTGGTTTTTTAATTTAACTCTTTTCACAGCCATGTTGAGAGTAAAAATAAATAATATCTGTCTGTCTTCCATTTCAAGAATTTCTGGATAAGGGATTCAAAAAACTAAAACTGTTTTTGTTTATAACATAAAATATGGAATTGATCTTTCCAGGGTCAGAGATGATTAATGTTTTTACTTTTATACATTATTTTCTTAAACTAGTTAACATATAAACATTTTTGTATGTTTGTAAGCAAATATGCTTTCACAGCGTACCTTGTGTATGTGTAAAGATGAGTATTTAATTCTCACACTTTACTTTTAACTGACAAAGAATAAAAGTGAAAATGACCGAAACTGTGGTAGAACCTTACTTTCTGTTCTGGTCCTGGTTGTACCCGCCTTTGGCCGGTCCCATAGCTATTCAAGAAACCTTCCCAAAAGAGTACAACAGGATGAGAATCTGAAATCATTTCTGATATTCCCTACTAGATATTGATTGTTATATCAAGTAGTAAGTGGTAAAACTTTTAATTGACAATTAGTATAACTGTGGGTGGATTCTGATTTTGTTTTTAGTTCTGTAGACTGTGTTTAAACAACTCAAAAGTATGTTCCTGATTTTGAGATACTAAGTGATATTGCACAGTTGTCACTTTATTGAATGTGTACAACACTCCCATGAAGTTTATAAGTGTACCTTTGTATAGCTTCAGGTGCTAAAATTAAAATTGATCTGTTATGACACACACAATAAAGACATTTTTGGAATCTATCATTATCTCAAAATAAACAGTTTAAAAAATGCTATCACTGGCTGTTGGGTGGAGAGTAGACCACAGGGGATGTAGGCAGACTCTTAGATGGCCCCCAATGACCCCCACCTTCAGTGTTCCTGCCCTTCTCTGATGCCTCCCCTTGAGGACAGGCTGCACTCATGGACTCCCGTGTAGTGAACGGAATGACAGAAGTAATGGCATGACACCTCTGAGACTAGGCTACAAAAAGACTGTGGCTTCCATCTTGAGCATTCTCTCTCGCCTCCTCTCTCCCCCTCCATCTCTTAGATCACTCACCCTGGAGGAAGCCAGCTGCCATGCTATGAGCCACCTTGTGGAGGGGTCCACACGAGGGGACAAGGAACAGAGGCCCACAGTCCAAAGCCCACGAGGAGCTGAAGCCTGTGACAGACATGTGCGTGATCTTGGAAGTAGATCCTCCTGCCCCAGTCCTATGTTGCCGTAACGGCAGCTCTGACCCAAAGGTGGGCTGCAACTTCACGAGAGACTTTGAGCCAGAGGCACCCAGCTCCGTGGCAATTCCGTTACACAGAAACGGTGTAACAGCGTATGATTATTGTTTTTGCCATTATGTTTTGGGATAATTTGTTACACAGCAATAGATAACTCATACAGGGGAAATAAGAGTAGAAGCAGAAAGACCAATTAAAGGCCATTGCTGTAATCAAGAGACAACTTAGAACAGGGTAGTAATTGTAGAAGTGATGAGAAGTGGGCCTGGGCAGGACAAAGGAGATAAGAAAAGCAACGACATGCTCTCTGTGACCTGGAGAAAGAAAGTGAAAAACTGTGGCCCTGATTTCCACTCAGTGGAGAATCACCAGCAAGTCCCACAGTGGAGCTGCATGTTGGCATGGCAGAGAGAATAACTCTGGAAGGACTTTGGCTCCTGTGGGAAGGCATGGGGACAGGAAGCCTGAGGACGTGGCCTGACCTGAGCCTCGTCTAGCACCCTGTAGCAGGACTGAGAAGCTGATTCCAGGAGCTGGGAAAGGGAGACGGACAGGATCTGGCATCAGCTTGAATCTACAGACAGAAGACGACTGCGACGAGTCAAGAACACCTCTGTTTCGTTGAAGTAATCAGAGAAACTCACCTGACTAAATATGTCAGTCCAAGTCCTATGATTAAAAATTGTAAAAAGCCATATTCTTAAGTGCTCCTCTATCAGGACAGATCACCAGGTCCTGCACCTCCGGGACAAAGAGGCAGGCTGTTGCCAGCCATGCAGGCATTGGCCCTGGAGGCAGTTATCCTCACGGTTAAGAGTATGGGTCTTGGGGCTTCCCTGGTGGTGCAGTGGTTAAGAATCCGCCTACCAATGCAGGGGACGCAGGTTCGATCCCTGGTCTGGGACGATCCCACATGCCGAGGAGCAGCTAAGCCCGTGCACCACAACTACTGAGCCTGCACTCTAGAGCCTGCGAGCCACAACTACTGAAGCCCGCACACTGCAACGAAGAGTAACCCCTGCTCGCCGCAGCTAGAGAAAGCCCGCGCACAGCAACGAAGACCCAACGCAGCCAAAAATAAATAATAAAATAAAAAGTTCTTTTAAAAAGCTTCATATCTATTAAAAAAAAAAAAAGACCATGCGTTTTGATGTGAGGAAGGCGGAGGTGGAATTCCAGCTCCTCTCTTGCTAACTGTGTGACCTCAGCAAACATTTAAATTCCTACAAGCTTCTGCTTTCTTGACTGCAAAATAAGGATACTAAAGGCACTTACTCCTAGTACCTTTAGTACAACAATGAACGGTTGGAAGGATTGGATAAGATAGAGTATGTATTTTTCTTAGCGCAGTGCCTGGCACATAGTAAGTTCTCGGTAAATAAGCATTGAGCTGCCACGATGAGAACTGTCACCTGCTGCTGCTGTTCTAAGTCCCTGGAGGAACACACAGGGTGACTGAAGGAGGTGGCAGCACCCTTTATCTTAAAGCAAAGCTGTACTGCCTTGTCTGACATTAAAAACAGGAAGGTACACACATCCCTGTATAGCTGTTCTTCTAGGAAAATCTGTGATCAAAAGCCCACTTTACCCCATCAGTGAACACAGCTGCTGGTTCCCTCTGCCCTCTTCTCACTCTTGATAAGCGAGCTTTTAAAACGCCTTAAAGGCAAGTCCTGCTGCTGAAATGAAGAAGGCCCAAATGGGGACAGGGCGGATTCATGGAGAAAAGACACTCCACAGAGTGTCACTCTTTTCAAGCAACCCTGTGCACACTGTGTCACCACATCTGCTCCTGACATTCACTGGCCACTCTGTGACTCACTGATGTACAAAGAGACAAGCCACCAAAGAAGCAGCTCAGGAGGGTCACTGGCGGACAAAAGGCCCACCAAGGCACCCACAAGGCACAGGCTAAGCTCGGGGTCTGTGTGTCATGTCATAGCTGCGAGGGACACTCCTGCCCAGATGGCATACCCCATGCCTGGGCATTCAGGGTCCTGTCACTAAGAGCTAACACATGACACTGAAGGCAAGACAGACTCAGCAGCTGCTATGTTCAGACACCAAAATCATCACAACCTAAAGCCACCAACACAAACTCTGCTGGAAAGAGTGGTCACCGTCATGGATAACACCACAAGCTAAGACCACCATGAATACAGAGAACAATGTTACCAACGAACCCAACAAATATATGCAAGTATACATAAAGGCACATCAAACGTTAAAATCAAGAACTGAATACCAACATTTGTAACAGGAAAGAACAACTGGAAAGAACAAAATGTTTGTTTTATGAACACATCTCATCTCAAAGTCCACTGTTTAGTTCAAGATATCCACCTGAAGCCAAGAAAAGGCCATCATTTTCTCAGCTTGGCTTCCTGTTCTAAAAGGAAAGACTTCAGAAATCTAGACATATTTATAAATCTAAATGCTTTTCATTTAGATCTATAATTAAGCCATAACCCCCTGCTAACACACATAAACCATTCATATTTGGAAATAAAAGTACCAAAACTTATACAATTTACAAATTTTCTTAATATTCTTCCCCACAGTGGATCTTTGCCAGCATTCTGTCATTTCTAATCTGTAGCGTCAGATTGACAGTTAAACCCAACAAGAGCTAACGATTGTGACAGGGGAAAGTGATCAGCGCATCCATTCATTAGCAACCAGCTCACACATTCATTTTCAATTGTAAATGTTCGCTTGGGCTAGACTCTCCCACCATCATAGGAGCCATTACCACCTGTAATATATTTGAAGTATAGATTTGTAATATATACCACGTGATATAATTTGTAATATATACCACGTGATATAATTTGTAATATATACCACGTGATATAATTTGTAATATATACCACGTGATATAATTTGTAATATATACCACGTGATATAATTTGTAATATATACCACGTGATATAATTTGTAATATATACCACGTGATATATTTGAAGAGTCAAGCTTCCGGCATTTTGCAGCTGGGACTCAATAATCAAAACGTTCATAAACTAACACTTGGGTCCCAGCAGAGTATCTTGCTCGAGATAACAAATGATTATCCTAGACAATGGAACTACAAGTCTCTGATTCATGAGTTTCCCAATTATGTTTCTGGGCTGTATCCATTAGCTTTTGTTGAAAGCCATTTCACTTGCTATTTGGGAACATTTTTAGGGGACGTTCAAGTACACAGTTGGACTTGTACATCGGCAGATACTGCAGGATTTGGCGGGGAACTCCAGACCCTGCTACATGTAATGGAAGCTGTCCGGTGCCCCGCCCACATGCCCTTTAGGCGCCGGCGCTCCCGTCCCTCAGCTGCCGTGACTAGAGGTTGCTAATGACGCACAGCTGCCCTCTTCTCCCGAGCCCTGCTCTCCAACAAACCCAAACCGTCTTGACCTGGAAGCCGTGTCCTCCCCACTTTAAAAAAAAAAAAAAATTAAATTCTGAATTTATTTCACCTCCACGTCTTGCAATGAAGGTCGGGTAGTAAGATTTGTACAAACCGTGGTAATAGTTTCAACTTAGATACGGAAATTAACATGTGTATTTTTCTGTAAGTGCACAACGGAGCCAGAAGCAGGGCTCATGTATATAGAGCTATATTTGTTAGTATGTATCCTTCAAAGTGACATCTTAAACAAAGTTAACAGTATATACTTCTTGTGCCGCTCATAAAACGTATCAGCCAAAACTGCCTACCAAGTGGATATGAAATCTGAGTTTACTTTTACATGCATTCGTAAATTACTATTTCAGTGCAACCAGGTGGTACTTGATTTCCAATAACGTATAACGTTTTGGTTTTGCCAAATATATATATTACTGTGGATCTCACGGTACCATATTACATTTTTCCACCAAGGACTTACCGAAATGGAGTACGAAGAGCAAGTTGCTTCTCTCAAGGGAGGGACAGCCAGCTCTGGGGGGCAGTTCATGCTCTGGAGCTTCCCAGGGGCCCAGCTGAAGCTAGTCGCCCACGGAGACCACATTCCAGCTTAGTTTTCCTCCTTTGACCTGTCCTGGTTCTCTCACTCATCTTCTCCTGAGAGGACTCGCTTGAAAAAGAACCTCCATCTCAGCGTCTGCTCCTAGAAAGCCTGACACTAAGAGCTTCTCTTTACCCTGGATGGGACTGTGCTCCTTCCAGGGCCTCCGTGAGCCCTAAGCCCCACCCTTGAACTGGCTGCTATTTCCCAAATACTCGAAACAGGTGAGTCTTTCCGTTTGCCGTAGTTAACCCGTCTTCCCTACAGACTGGGCGATACCCAGCGCAAGGACTTTGTCCCATCCATCCCTAACACCTGGCACAGTTCTGGCAGAATTCCTCATCACAGCCCAGACCAACAAAACACTTCTCAACCTTTCTTAGAAATCTATTAGAAAAAGACTCAAAACCCAACAGAAAAATAGGTGTAGGGTATGAATAAAAACAGCCCACTGAAATGGAAATGGAGGCATAAAAACATAAGAGATGCTCATCCTCACTCATAATAAGTGAAATCTGAACTAAAACTACACTGAGATACCATTTTTCAATCATTAAACTGGGAAAAATCTGAAATATAGTTTTTTATTCTATCCATCTATCCAGTCCAGTGATAGTGGGTTTTTTCTTCCCGTTACAAATAAATTGTTAGTCCAAGAAACACGCCTCTGGGATTCCACTGCTGGGAAAAGAATCTGATAAAGCTCTACAGAACCCTTTAGGGCTGCTGGTGAGAGGAGGGTGCAAACCTTAATTACTAACTTGAAAATCGACCTCCTCAGGAATGTTACATATTATTTTATGTTCCTTCTCCAGGTCTTAAAGAACGTACTGCTTTCCTTATTTCCTCTGCTTATCCTACCCAGGCAAGTGTCCTTATTGCCATTTTTATCTATTTCTCACTTTTACCTGAAATCTTTTTTTCTTCAAGACCACAAAATGTCTTGATAGCATAAGGGCCATACCCTTCAGTTTGCTATATATTTCCTATCCATCTTAGTGTAAAGTGGGATTAAATGGAGTATGCATTTTCCTCTATTATATCGTGCCTGGTAGTTAAGTGTATAGGTCCACAGATCTATGTGGTTTATTGCATGATTTTTTTTCAAATATCGCTTCCTCTCTCTGCAGAGAGATTGTACCTCTTTGCCCCAATAATGTCAAGTTTGGTCTTATAACCTGCATTGTTCAGTGAAATGTGAGCAGAAATGACATAGGCAACTTCCAGTCAGAAACTTTAAGACTTATCATATGGTTCCAACCATCCTGTTATTTCCTCTACTGCAAGACCATCCCCAGATTAGCACATCTCAGGAATGGTTTGTTCCTTTAGCCTGGTCCTGGAATAAAGACGAGATAGAGCGGAGACACGAAGGACATAAAATGTGAGTGAGAAATGGACCTTTGTGGTCTTCAGCCCCTGAGATGTAGGAGCCGTTTGCTATCGCAGTATAACCTAGCCCAGCTGACTGCTAAATCTCTAAGCTCTGATGCATTTTATTATTATTATTATTTGTATCCCAAAGAGAACCTAGCATAATCCTTTGCCCATAGTGCACATTTAACAAAAATTGGCTGAATATTATTTTTCTCTTCCTCTTTCATTTCCCTTCCCTTTCTTTTCTAAACAATTCAGTCCAAAAGCCATTATAAGGGGCAGAGGAAGGTAGGCGTTGGCAAAGGTGTGAAGAGGAGCTATCATGACACAAAGCAGGGTGTCAGAGCCTGAGCAAGATGAAGAGGCTTGGTCAAATCAGTAAATGTATTATGGATAGTGGAAGTCAAGTTTCTCACTATCAGAGAAGGGAGTTACAAATATGGAAAGGGAGAAAATTAGAATAGACCCAGTTTTGTTGGACTGGAATTGGAGATATTAATGTGAACACATGGTTTTCAATATATGTAGATAGATAAATATAATTGTAAACATGTATATATATATAAATTGCCTAGTTCTTGAAAGGGCTTGGGAGTAGCAACTTCCCAATGGAAATGACCACACCCAGCACCAGGTCTTGGCTTCTAAATACTATTCTACACTAAAGGAATCAGAGATCCTTGGGAAAAGAGCTGATTCCAAAGCTGAGACAGGGAAAGTAAGAAATAAGCCTGGAATATCCTGTTCTGCCATAACTAAGGAAGTGCTCCAAAAAAAAAAAAAATGATGTCAAAAGGAAACAGAATCCAGTTTGAAGAGGCTGCTACTGGCTATATCTGAGTCAGAGCATCAAAATAAATAATGAGAGTAATGAATTAAAACCCAGGAAACAACATAGGAATTCATTATATAAATATCTAGGCTGCTACTGGCTATATCTGAGTCAGAGCATCAAAATAAATAATGAGAGTAATGAATTAAAACCCAGGAAACAACATAGGAATTCATTATATAAATATCTAGGCTGCTACTGGCTATATCTGAGTCAGAGCATCAAAATAAATAATGAGAGTAATGAATTAAAACCCAGGAAACAACATAGGAATTCATTATATAAATATCTAGATAGATAAATGGGGAAATTGAAAGTTTGATGAGGAACAGGGCATTTACATAACCTCAAAGTACCACCCCTCAAAATACTCAATTATTAAGAAAGACATAGTAAACTTACATTGGAGAAGCCTGGCAACCACCATCCTAACCAAGTGATCGTGGTTAGTATCACCAGTAATGGAACAAAGTATTATAAAATGTGTGCCCTAACAGGCCGCAGTGAGCCACACAGGACCACTTCTGTGATATCCCTGCCAAAGAAACATAACCAGAATCTTCTCATGAGGAGGCATCAGACAAACTCAAACTGAGGGATATTGTAAAAAATGATTGGCCTCCGATCTCCAAAATTCTCAAGGTCATGAGAGTCAAGGGAGGACTTCAAAACTATACCAGATTAAAGGTGATGAAAGAGAAACGACAACTAATGTGGCTGGGAAGGCAAGAGATTTGGAGGGATGCAGCACACGTCAAGGAATGCCGGCAGCCACGAGAAGCTGGAAGAGGCAGGGAATGACTTGTTCCCTTCAGCCTCTGGAGCGAGCATGGACCTGCTGACACCTTGAAGCTCGCTTTGGACTTCTGTGGAAGAAAGCATTTCTGTTTCAGTTTATGGTAATTCGTTACAACAACCATTGAAACGAATTCGGAATCCTTCCCTAACACTTAAAGTCACCACGGTAGAGGTGATGGATGATCAAGAAGTAGATGTTGCCATATCTGGCTATTCTCCATTACCAACGAATTGAAGCAAGATTGGGGATATTCAACATTTCCCGTATCATCATGCTTGAAGATCCAAGGAAAATCACAGATCCAGTACACTGTTAAAGTGGCTTTATCTTTAAAAAGAAGGCTAACAGTAAAATAGTTAATATTCCTGAAGAGGTAGATGTCCTTGTTAATGATTAAGGATTGTACTCTCCTTTCATCCACAGCTTGAAATGGTTTTACACAACTTTATTAAATTTATTTCCCAGTAGTAGAATGCCACAGGGGTATCACTTGATCTAACAACTCAGCTGTAGCAGGGTGTATTAGTCAGGGTTATCCAGAGAAACAGAAGCTACAGGATGTGTATATATAGAGAGAGAGAGATTTATTTTAAGAAATAAGCTCACATGATTTGGAGGCTTAGCAAGTCCAAAATCTGCAGGGTAGGCTGGCAGGCTGGAGACTCAGGGAGGAACTGCAGTTTGAGTCCAAAAGCAGTCTGCAGGCAGAATTCCTTCTTGCTTGGGGAAGTCAGTCTTTTTCTACTAAGGCCTTTATATGATTTGATAAGATCCACCTACACTATGGAGGGTAATCTGCTTAAGTTAAAGATTTAAGTTTTTTTAATACTTTAATTTTTTAACTGAAGTATCGTTGATATACAATATTATATGTTACAGGTGTACAATATAGGGATTCATATTTTTTAAAGGTTACATTCCATTTATAGTCATTATAAAATGTTTGCTATATTCCCTGTTTTGTACAATATATCCTTGTAGCTTATTTTATACCTAATAGTTTGTACCTCTTAATCCCTTACCCCTGTATTGCCTCTCCCCACTGGTAACCACTAGTTTGTTCTCTAAATCTGTGAGTCTGCTTCTTTTTTGTTATGTTCACTAGTTTGTTTTATTTTTTTGATTCCACATATAAGTGATATCATACAGTATTTGTCTTTCTCTGTCTGAGTTATTTCACTTAGCATAATGCCCTCCAAGTCTATCCATGTTGCTGCAAATGGCAAAATTTCATTCTCTTTATGGCTGAGTATTATTCCATTGTGTGTGTGTGTGTGTGTGTGTGTGTATATATATATATATATATATATATATATATATATATATCACATAAACATTCAAATGTTAATCTCACTTAAAAAATGCCTTCACAGAAACATCTAGAATAATGTTTGACCAAGTATCTGGATACTGTAACCTAGCTAAGTTGACACAGAATATTAAATTTCACACAGGGAAAAAAGAACCCACTGTCATTGGGTTGGACATATGCATAGAATAAGAGCTCACCTTTTTGGATTCAAGATCATTCACTTTCATCTCGTGTCATTCAGTAATGTGTACACTTTTATTTCATTTTTTTTACCTGGTTTTCATTTTCAGGAGGAAAAGCAGCCTTAAGCATCATCAAAGTTTGGGACTCATTTTGCCACCTAGCAAATGCATTTTGTAACCATCTCAGTAGCATAAAACATGTGGGAAAGTTTCTTACTAGGTATTCATGGAGTGAGAAAATCTAGGCCCGTCTGCTTCACAGACCTGAATCAAGAAAGGCTACTCTCAGGACCCGGTCTTAAGGGTGCTAGAGAAGAGACCTAAGACATAAGGATGTTTTCACCTAAAAGTTTTTGACTGATTTTATTTAGAACAGTCTAACCCATTCACTATAGAAAACAAAAGATCAGAGTTCAGCTGTGGCAGGAATCAACTACAAATTACTCATTCTGTTTCAAAAGATAATGTAATTTCTTCTGCCAGGGAGAGAAATGACACTCACCTTGGATCATGTGGCCATGAGCAGGGAAACAGAAGTCAATCCTTGATGGATCTGAGAAATGTCTCTTCCCTCATACCTTCCTAGTTCTTTGGTTTCTTAGGAATATCAGCTGGGAAAGGATATGTATTGCAAGCAAGAGAATCAGGGGGATTGTGAACTGAGCCTGTCAATAATAATAATAATGATGAATTAAAAGTCTGTTTTGTACCAGATGCTGTCCTGGATACCACGGAGACAAGATGACAAAACATTGCCCTTGATCCTCAGTCTAGTGGGAGCAACAAATAAATGAGTCACTGTGATGCGTGAGGGAGAGAGCTGCAGGCAAAGAGTTGACAGAAACAGAGGAGGGAGTGACTAACTCTGAGGGTCTAGGAAGACTTCACAGAGGAGGTGACCTTTGACCTGTACCTTGGAAGATGCTTAAGAGTCTAGCAGGAGGAATAACAGGAAACAGAGGATTCCAGAAACTGGGAGTTAATTTTTTGTTTATTTACTTACTGGTTTTATTACTGATCATTAAAGTACTGAAGATTCACTTAGAAAATATGGAATATACCAAAAAATTATAAAGAAGTAAAAAAAAAAACTAAAATGACCCATAACTTTAATATATAGATGTAATACAGCAGCAATAATTACTCTGCCATAATTCCTTAATTTCTTTTTCTATTCATTTTAACATAAAATTGTATTTATTCTATAGCTATAACTTTGTATATTGTTTATTCTCAAAACATGTTCTATCATTTAAAAACTTGGTAAACTAATATTTGATAGCTTCTTGAAATCTCACCAAGCAGATTTATCATGATATTTGTAAGCACTGGTTTACTGTGGATTTCTGTGCTCCAGGTTTTCATTCATATAAGGCATGCCTTTGTGTGTAAACTTTTGTCATATTTTAGAAGTGGAAACCCTAGGTTAAATTATTTGAACATTATTAATGCTCTTGATTACTAGCCATATTGTTTTCTAGGACGGTTGCAACAAATTATCACTAACAAAGTTGGAAAGTGCCTTTCTTACTAAACTACCAACTTTGCATAGAATTTTTAAAAATAGATTTTAGCATGCATTCAGTAAAGTGCACTAATCTCAAATATATAGCTACTGGAATAGTATCATTTTTTACCTACTTCATAAGGTAATAGGAAAATTTTTGTTTCTTTTAAAAAATATGTATGTTGTATTTGTATTTGTCATATTTGCTGTAAATATTTTTCCCAGCTTGTTGTTTCTTTCCATTTTCTTGGTGATGTTTTCTGACAATCAAACATTTTATTGTTTGTGTTGTCAAGTTTTTCAGTCTTTTCTTTTGAGATGTCTTTCAAGTAGAATTCAAAATATTTCTAGATTTTTTTGAGACTTCTTCTTTGACTCATGGGTTATTCAGAAGTGTGTTGTTTAATTTCCAAGTATTTGGAGGATGATCCAGCTATATTTCTGCTACTGATTTCTAGTTTAATTCCATTGTGGTGAGAACATTCTTTGTATGATTTCTAAGTTTGTTAAGGTGTGTTTTGTGGCCTATCTTGGTGAATGTTGCATGAGCTTAAGAAGAATGTGTGTTCTGCTGTTGTTGGATAGAGTGGTCTGCAGGTGTCAATAAGATCCAGTTGATTGTGTTCGCTTCGGCAGCACGTATACTAAAATTGGAATGATACAGAGAAGATTAGCATGGCCCCTGCGCAAGGATGACACGCAAATTCGTGAAACGTTCCATATTTTTGTCTGTCATACAGAGTGAAGTAAGTCAGAAAGAGAAAAATAAATACCGTATGCTGACGCATATATATGGACTCTAAAAAAAAAAAAATGGTCATGAAGAACCTAGGGGCAGGACGGGAATAAAGACTCAGACCTACTAGAGAATGGACTTGAGGACAGGGGGAGGGGGAAGGGTAAGCTGGGACAAAGTGAGAGAGTGGCATGGACATATATACACTACCAAACGTAAAATAGATAACTAGTGGGAAGCAGCCGCATAGCACAGGGAGATCAGCTCGGTGCTTTGTGACCACCTAGAGGGGTGGGATAGGGAGGGTGGGAGGGAGGGAGACACAAGAGGGAAGAGATATGGGGATATATGTATATGTATAGCTGATTCACTTTGTTATAAAGCAGAAACTAACACACCATTGTAAAGCAATTATACTCCAATAAAGATGTTAATAAAATAAAATAAAAACAAGATCCAGTTGATTGATAGTGCTACTCAGGTTATCCATATCCTTACTGATCTACTGCCCGCTTGATCCATCAGTTATTAATAGAGGGATGTTGAAGCCTCTAACGAAAATAGTGGATTTGTCTATAACTCCTTTCAGTTCTCTCAGTTTTTAACTCAAGTATTTTGGTACATATTTAGGTGCATTCTTGTTTAGGGTTGTTATGTCTTCTTGGAGAATGACACCCTTCATCATGATGTACTGCCTCATTTTATTCCGGATAATCTTTCTTGTTCAGAAGTCAGCTTTTTCTGAAATTAATACAGACACTCCAACTTTCTTTAGTTAATGTTATCGTGGTATATCTTTCTCCATCCCTTTATTTATAATCTATCTCAGCCTTTATATATAAAATGGGTTTCTTATAGTTAGGTCTTGTTTTTCTTAATCCACGTTAACAATCTCTGTCTTTAATTGGTGTATCTAGACCATTCACATATATAACTTCACCATGAAAATCTGGTAGCATTCCTGGAGGTAAGAACCACAGAGCTGCGGGGACTTTCCCCAAACACTGTGGTCCCAGGAGTTTCTCACTCGTAACAGTCCATATTCAGCCTCTGGAATTTCACTCAAAATTACCATTCAAGTATACAATTCTTTGTTTTTCTTCCAGTTTTATATGCTATAATTTATATGATATAACTGACAGCACTGTGTAAGTTTAAGGTGTACAGCATAAAGATTTGATTTACATACACTGAGGAGTGATGATCACAGTAAGTTTACCGAACATCCATCATCTCCTATAGGTACAAAATTAAAGAAACAGAAAAATTTTTTTTCTTGTGATGAGAACTCTCAGGATTCAGTCTCTTAACTTTCTATATAACATACAGCAAGCAGTGTTATATTTATCATGTTGTATATTACATTCCTGGTTCCTCTAATGCTTCTTGACTTGTGTGTAAATGCCACCTGTTTTCTCTAAAAATTAAATCATAATCTATGAAATTACCACAGGAAGGAATTACAAAATTTATTGTTATTAGAACTCATGGTGCAAAAGTCATGATAGGTAAAATAGATGGCACATTAGCATGAAGCCAGTGGTACCAAACTGTGCTAATATTCATTGTATTCTTCACTGCCAGTTTCTCAAGTGTACAATGCTTAACTGACCAACGTCACTGAAAATTTGGACCAAGGAGATAAAGATTTAGCACATCTAGAAAACCATTTCTTTTCAGATACACAACCATGGCATAAGCATATTTTCTAAAAAGTGTCTATGAAGTATCCCTTTAAAATGGATCTGTTTATATGGACACCAAGAGCATGCTACCACCGTAGACCTACAGAAGATCTCACAGACCCAAGTCTTGGGAGCAGTGAGCCAAGCAGGAGTGACGTGGAAGGCAGAGTGGCTAAGCAAGGGTAACCTTTACTGCAGCCCCTTGGGCTGTGCGTCTGGGGAGAGCATCTCTAAAAACTTCTCAGAAACAGCAAAGTGTGAATTTTATATCTGATACCCAAAGCACCCTCCCTTTATCTTGCTAGTGGCTTTGTCTGTATGTATTTAGAGCTGCTCAGTTTACAGGTCTGGTCAATGTCACACCATGTTATTATGCCCTAAAGGAATTTCACAGTCCCTGTGTACACCTCCTACATTCCGGCTGTGGCAAGTGAGTAAAGGTTCCAGTCCAGTTTGGAGCAAATAAAAATCTGGACCACGCTATGTGAGGTCGCCTGGACAGCCTCTTGCAGCTCACCACTAGGACTACTAAATGCATTGTGTTAATTATATTACTGAAAGATTCAAGCCACAACAAAACTATAGTAATCAAAACAATGAAGTACTGGCTTAAAGATAGACATATAGGGACTTCCCTGGTGGCGCAGTGGTTAAGAATCCGCCTGCCAACGCAGGGGACACCGGTTCGATCCCTGGTCCAGGAAGATCCCACATGCTGTGGAGCAACTAAGCCCATGTGCCACAATTACTGAGCCCGCATACCACAACTACTGAAGCCCGTGCACCACAACTACTGAGCCAGTGCTCTAGAGCCCGTGAGCCAAAACTACTGAGCCCACGTGCTGCAACTACTGAAGCCTGCGCACCTAGAGCCCGCGCTCTGCAACAAGAGAAGCCACACCAATGAGAAGTCTGCGCACTGCAACGAAGACCCAACACAGCCAAAAATAAAATAAATAAAATTAATTAATTAAAAAAAAAAAGATAGACATATAGATCAATGGGATAGAATTGAGAATGCAGAAACAAATCCTTACATTTTTGACAAGGATGTCAAGACAATTCAGTGGGGAAAGAATAATCTTTTCAACAAATGGTGCTAGGACAACTGGATATCCAAATGCAAAAGAATGAAGTTGGACCATTACCTCGCAAAAATACAAAATACAAAAATTAACGTAAGGGGAGCTTCAAGATGGCGGAAGAGTAAGACGTGGCGATCATCTTCCTCCCCACAGATACATCAGAAATACATCTACACGTGGAACAACTCCTACAGAACACCTACTGAACGCTGGCAGAAGACCTCAGACCTCCCAAAAGGCAAGAAACTCCCCTCGTACCTGGGTAGGGCAAAAGAAAAAAGTAAAAACAGAGACAAAAGAATAGGGACAGGACCTGCACCAGTGGGAGGGAGCCGTGAAGGAGGAAAAGTTTCCACACACTAGGAGCCCCTTCGCGGGAGGAGACTGCGGGTGGCGGAGGGGGGAAGCTTCGGAGCCACAGAGGAGAGCGCAGCCACAGGGGTGCGGAGGGCAAAACGGAGAGATTCCCGCACGGAGGCTCGGTGCCGAGCAGCACTCACCAGCCCGAGAGGCTTGTCTGCTCAGCCGCCAGGACGGGCGGGGCTGGGAGCTGAGGCTCCGGCTTCGGTTGGATCGCAGGGAAAGGACTGGGGTTGGCGGCATGAACACAGCCTGAAGGGGCTAGTGCACCACAGCTGGCCGGGAGGGAATCCGGGAAAAAGTCTGGACCTGCCTAAGAGGTAAGAGACTTTTTCTTGCCTCTTTGTTTCCTGGTGCACGAGGAGAGGGGATTCAGAGCGCCGCTTAAAGGAGCTCCAGAGACTGGCGCGAGCCGCGGCTATCAGCGCGGAGCCCAGAGACAGGCGCGAGCCGCGGTTATCAGCGCGGACCCCAGAGACGGGCATGAGACGCTAAGGCTGCTGCTGCTGCCACCAAGAAGCCTGTGTGCGAGCACAGGTCACTCTCCACACCGCCCCTCCCGGGAGCCGGTGCAGCCCGCCACCGCCAGGCTCCCGTGATCCAGAGACAACTTCCCTGGGAGAACGCACGGCGTGCCTCAGGCTGCTGCAACGTCACGCCGGCCTCTGCCACCGCAGGCTCACCCCGCCTCCGTACCCCTCCCTCCCCCCGGCCTGAGTGAACCAGAGCCCCCGAAGCAGCTGCTCCTTTAACCCCGTCCTGTCTGGGCAGGAAGAGACGCCCTCAGGCGACCTACACGCAGAGGCGGGTCCAAATCCAAAGCTGAACCCCGGGAGCTGTGCGAACGAAGAAGAGAAGGGGAAATCTCTCCCAGCAGCCTCAGGAGCAGCGGATTAAAGCTCCACAATCAACTTGATGTGCCTGCAACTGTGGAATACCTGAATAGACAACGAATCATCCCAAATTGAGGAGGTGGACTTTGGGAGCAGTGATATATTTTTTTTTCCCTTTTTCTCTTTTTGTGAGTGTGTATGTGTATGCTTCTGTGCGTGATTTTGTCTGTATAGATTTGCTTTTACCATTTGTCCTAGGTTTCTGTCTGTCCATTTTGGGTTTTTTTTGTTTTTTTAGTATAGTTTTTAGCACTTGTTATCATTGGTGGATTTGTTTTTTGGTTTGGTTGCTCTCTTCTTTATTTCCTTCTTTTCTAAATTTTTTAAAATTTATTTACTATTTAAAATTTTTTTAATAATTATTTTTTAGTTTTTATTTTAATAACTTTATTTTATTTTATTCAGTTTTATCTTCTTTCTTTCTTTCTTTTTTTCCCTCCCTTTTATTCTGAACAGTGTGGATGACAGGCTCTTGGTGCTTCAGCCAGGCGTCAGGGCTGTGCCTCTGAGGTGGGAGAGCCAAGTTCAGGACACTGGCCCACAAGAGACCTCCCAGCTCCACATAATATCAAAAGGGGAAAATCTCCCGAAGATCTCCATCTCAACACCAAGACCCAGCTCCACTCAATGACCAGCAAGCTACAGTGCTGGACACCCTATGCCAAACAACTAGCAAGACAGGAACACAACCCCATCCATTAGCAGAGAGGCTGCCTAAAATCATAATAAGGCCACAGACATCCCAAAATACACCACCGGACGTAGTCCTGCCCACCAGAAAGACAAGATCCAGCCTCATCCACCAGAACACAGTCACTAGTCCCCTCCACCAGGAAGCCTACACAACCCACTGAACCAACCTTAGCTACTGGGGGCGGACACCAAAAACAACGGGAACTACAAACCTGCAGCCTGCGAAAAGGAGACACCAAACACAGTTAGTTAAGCAAAATGAGAAGACAGAGAAACACAAAGCAGATGAAGGAGCAAGGCAAAAACCCACCAGACCTAACAAATGAAGAGGAAATAGGCAGTCTACCAGAAAAAGAATTCAGAATAATGATAGTAAAGGTGATCCAAAATCTTGGAAATAGAATGGAGGAAATACAAGAAACGTTTAAAAAGGACCTAGAAGAACTAAAGAGCAAACAAAGAGTGCTGAAAAACACAATAAATGAAATTTAAAATTCTCTAGAAGGGATCAAGAGCAGAATAACTGAGGCAGAAGAACGGATAAGTGACCTGGAAGATAAAACAGTGGAAATAACTTCTGCAGAGCAGAATGAAGAAAAAAGAAAAGAATTGAGGACAGTCTCAGAGACCTCTGGGACAACATTAAACACACCAACATTCGAATTATAGGGGTCCCAGAAGAAAAAGAGAAAAAGAAAAGGACTGAGAACTATTTGAAGAGATTATAGTTGAAAACTTCCCTAATATGGGAAAGGAAATAGTTAATCAAGTCCAGGAAGCACAGAGAGTCCCATACAGGATAAACCCAAGGAGAAACACGCCAAGACACATATTAATCAAACTATCAAACATTAAATACAAAGAAAAAATATTAAAAGCAGCAAGGGAAAAACAACAAATAACACACAAGGGAATCCCCACAAGGTTAACAGCTGATCTTTCAGCAGAAACTGTGCAAGCCAGAAGGGAGTGGCAGGACATATTTAAAGTGATGAAGGAGAAAAAGCTACAACCAAGATTACTCTACCCAGCAAGGATCTCATTCAGATTCGATGGAGAAATTAAAACCTTTACAGACAAGCAAAAGCTAAGAGAATTCAGCACCACCAAGCCAGCTTTACAACAAATGCTAAAGGAACTTCTCTAGGCAGGAAACACAACAGAAGGAAAAGACCTACAATAACAAACCCCAAAAAATTAGGAAAATGGTAATAGGAAAATACGTATCGATAATTACCTTAAATGTAAATGGATTAAATGCTCCAACCAAAAGACATAGACTGACTGAATGGATACAAAAACAAGACCCATATATATACTGTCTACAAGAGACCCACCTCAGACCTAGGGAAACATACAGACTTAAAGTGAGGGGATAGAAAAAGATATTACATGCAAATGGAAATCAAAAGAAACCTGCAGTAGCAATTCTCATATCAGACAAAATAGACTTTAAAACAAAGACTATTGCAAGAGACAAAGAAGGACACTACATAATGATCAAGGGATCAATCCAAGAAGAAGATATAACAATTGTAAATATTTATGCACCCAACATAGGAGCACCTCAATACAAAAGGCAAATACTAACAGCCATAAAAGGGGAATCGACAGTAACACAGTCATAGTAGGGGACTTTAACACCCCGCTTTCACCAATGGACAGATCATCCAAAATGAAAATAAATACAGAAACACAAGCTTTAAATGATACATTAAACAAGATGGGCTTAATTGATATTTATAGGACATTTCATCCAAAAACAAAATAATACACATTCTTCTCAAGTGCTCATGGAACATTCTCCCGGATAGATCATATCTTGGGTCACAAATCAAGCCTTGGTAAATTTAAGAAAACTGAAATCCTATCAAGTATCTTTTCCGACCTCAACGCTATGAGACTAGATGTCAATTACAGGAAAAAATCTGTAAAAACTACAAACACATGGAGGCTAAACAGTACACTACTTAATAACCAAGAGATCACTGAAGAAATCAAAGAGGAAATCAAAAAATACCTAGAAACAAACGACAATGAAAACACGACGACCCAAAACCTATGGGATGCAGCAAAAGCAGTTCTAAGAAGGAGGTTTATAGCAGTATAATCCTACCTTAAGAAACAAGAAACATCTCAAATAAACAACCTAACCTTACACCTAAAGCAATTAGAGAATGAAGAACAAAAAAACCCCAAAGTTAGCAGAAGGAAAGAAATCATAAAGATCAGATCAGAAATAAATGAAAAAGAAATGAAGGAAATGATAGCAAAGGTCAATAAAACTAAAAGTTTGTTCTTTGAGACGATAAACAAAATTGATAAACCATTAGCCAGACTCATCGAGAAAAAAAGGGAGACGACTCAAATCAATAGATTAGAAATGAAAAAGGAGAAGTAACAACTGACACTGCAGAAATACAAAGGATCATGAGAGATTACTACAAGCAAATATATGCCAATAAAATGTACAACCTGGAAGAAATGGACAAATTCTTAGAAATGCGCAACCTTCCGAGACTGAACCAGGAAGAAATAGAAAATATGAACAGACCAATCACAAGCACTGAAATTGAAACTGTGATTAAAAATCTTCCAACAAACAAAAGCCCAGGACCAGATGGCTTCACAGGTGAATTCTATCAATCATTTAGAAAAGAGTTAACACCGATCCTTCCCAAACTCTTCCAAAATATAGCAGAGGGAGGAACACTCCCAAACTCATTCTACGAGGCCACCATCACTCTGATACCAAAACCAGAGAAGGATGTCACAAAGAAAGAAAATTACAGGCCAATATCACTGATGAACATAGATGCAAAAATCCTCAACAAAATACTAGCAAACAGAGTCCAACAGCACATTAAAAGGATCACACACAATGATCAAGTGGGGTTTATCCCAGGAATGCAAGGATTCTTCAATATACACAAATCAATCAACGTGATACACCATATTAACAAATTGAAGGAGAAAAACCATATGATCATCTCAATAGATGCACAGAAAGCTTTCAAAAAATTCAACACCCATTTATGATAAAAACCCTCCAGAAAGTAGGTATAGAGGGAACTTTCTTCAACATAATAAAGGCCATATATGACAAACCCACAGCCAACATCATCCTCAATGGTGGAAAACTGAAACCATTTCCACTAAGATCAGGAACAAGACAAGGTTGCCCACTCTCACCACTCTTATTCAACATAGTTTTGGAAGTTTTAGCCACAGCAATCAGAGAAGAAAAAGAAATAAATGGAATCCAAATCGGAAAAGAAGAAGTAAAGCTGTCAATGTTTGCAGATGACATGATACTATACATAGAGAATCCTAAAGATACTACCAGAAAACTACTAGAGCTAATCAATGAATCTAGTAAAGTAGCAGGATACAAAATGAATGCACAGAAATCTCTTGCATTCCTATACACTAATGATGAAATATCTGAAAGTGAAATTAAGAAAACAATCCCATTTACCATTGAAACAAAAAGAATAAAATACCTAGGAATAAACCTACCTAAGGAGACAAAAGACCTGTACGCAGAAAACTATAAGACACTGATGAAAGAAATCAAAGATGATACAAATAGGTGGAGTGATATACCATGTTCTTGGTTTGGAAGAATCAACATTGTGAAAATGACTATATTACCCAAAGCAATCTACAGAATTATTCAATCCCTATCAAACTACCACTGGCATTTTTCACAGAACTAGAACAAAAAATTTCACAATTTGTATGAAAACACAAAAGACCCCGAATAGCCAAAGTAATCTTGAGAAAGAAAAACGGAGCTGGAGGAATCAGACTCCCTGACTTCAGACTATACTACAAAGCTACAGTAATCAAGACAGTATGGTACTGGCACAAAAACAGAAATATAGATCAATGGAACAGGATAGAAAGCCCAGAGATAAACCCACACACATATGGTCACCTTATCTTTGATAAAGGAGGCAAGAATATACAGTGGAGAAAAGACAGTCTCTTCAATAAGTGGTGCTGGGAAAACTGGACAGCTACATGTCAAAGAATGAAATTAGAACCCTCCCTAACACCATACACAAAAATAAACTCAAAATGGATTAAAGACCTAAATGTAAGGCCAGACACTATCAAACTCTTAGAGGAAAACATAGGCAGAACACTCTCTGACATAAATCACAGCAAGTTCCTTTTTGACCCACCTCCTAGATAAATGGAAAGAAAAAGAAAAATAAACAAATGGGACCTAATGAAACTTCAAAGCTTTGGCACAGCAAAGGAAACCATAAACAAGATGAAAAGACAACCCTCAGAATGGGAGAAAATATTTGCAAATGAAGCAACTGACAAAGGATTAATCACCAAAATTTACAAGCAGCTCATGCAGCTCAATATCAAAAAAACAAACAACCCAATACAAAAATGGGCAGAAGATCTAAATAGACATTTCTCCAAAGAAGATATACAGATTGCCAACAAACACATGAAAGAATGCTCAACATCATTAATCATTAGAGAAATGCAACTCAAAACTACAATGAGATATCATCTCACACCTCAGAATGGCCATCACCAAAAAATCTACAAACAATAAATGCTGCAGAGGGTGTGGAGAAAAGGGAACCCTCTTGCACTGTTGGTTGGAATGTAAATTGATACAGGCACTATGGAGAACAGTATGGAGGTTCCTTAAAAAACTAAAAATAGAACTACCGTATGATCCAGCCGTCCCACTATTGGGCATATACCCTGAGAAAACCATAGTTCAAAAAGAGCCATGTACCAAAATGTTCATTGTAGCTCTATTTACAATAGCCAGGACATGGAAGCAACCTAAGTGTCCATCAACAGATGAATGGATAAAGAAGATGTGGCACATATATACAATGGAATATTACTCAGCCATAAAAAGAAACGAAACTGAGTTATTTGTAGTGAGGTGGATGGACCTAGAGTGTCATACAGAGTGAAGTAAGTCAGAAAGAGAAAAACAAATACCATATGCTAACACACATATATATGGAATCGAAAAAAGAAAAATGGTTATGAATAACCTAGAGGCAAGACAGGAATAAAGACACAGACCTACTAGGGAATGGACTTGAGGATACGGGGAGGGGGAAGGGTAAGCTGGGACAAAGTGAGAGAGTGGCATGGACATATATACACTACCAAATGTAAAATAGATATCTAGTGGGAAGCAGCCGTATAGCACAGGTAGATCAGGTCGGTGCTTTGTGACCACCTAGAGGGGTGGGATAAGGATGGTGGGAGGGAGGGAGACACAAGAGGGAAGAGATATGGGGACCTATGTATATGTATAACTGATTCACTTTGTTATAAAGCAGAAACTAACACACCATTGTAAAGCAATTATACTCCAATAAAGATGTTTAAAAAAAAAAAAATTAACGTAAAACAGACCAAAGACCTAAATGTAAAAGCTAAAACTATAAAACTCTTAGAAGAAAACATAGACATAAATCTTCATCACTTTGGATTAAGCAGTTGTTTATTCAATATGTCACCAAAGCACAAATGACAAAAGAAAAATAGATAGACTTCATCAAAAATTAAAAATTTTGTATTTCAAAGAAGACTATAAAGAAAGTGTAAAAACAACACAAGGAGTAGGAGAAAATATATGTAAATCACATTTATGATTAGGGAAATGTATACTGAATATAAAAGAAGTCTTACAATTCAGCAACAAGACAAAAATAACCCAAAAAACCAGATCTTGGTTTCTAATACCATTGTTTAATGGTATCAATAAAAGGAACAGGATTCCTGGATTCTAGGACTGATGCAAGAAATATACAAGAAAAGCCTGGAACATCTTATAGTGCCAGAAACTAAGGAAGTGCTCAAACACACACACACACACACACACACACACACACACACAGAATGGTAGGGATATATCAAAGGGATTCAGGAACCAACTGAAAGAGCTCCTGATGGCCTAGTTTAGAATAATTTGAGCAATAAGACAAAGTAGTATTGGATTATAAACCAAAATATAAAGTAAATATCCATGAGTCCATAAGAATATGAATAAATGGAGAAATAAATAATGAAAAAGAGACAAATCTTCCATGCAGAAGAATTCCAAATAATTTATGTAAATATTCTACCCTCAGGAGATGGCATATAACTTCTGAGATATGGGTTGTGCATAGTGACTTCCTTGCAAAGAGTACAGTATGGAAAGAGGGATGAAAGAAAGTGTATAAACACTGCCTCAGCCAGGTGATCAAGGTCAACATCAACAATGATAAGCCATGTCAATAGTGTGTGATGAAAATAGCACTTTACCACTCTGGTCTTCCTCCCAAAAACACACAACCCCAGGCTAACCATGAGAAAAATATCAGAAAATCCCAATAAAAGGACACTCTGTAAAATACTTGACCAGTACTCCTCAAAATTGTCAAGGTCATCAAAAACAAGGAATGTCTGAGAAACTGTCACAGACAAGAGGAGTCTAAGGAGACATGACAGCTAAATGTAATGTGGTACCATTAATTGTAACAAATGTACCATACTAACGTAAGATGTTAATAATAAGGGAGGCTAGGTACAGGGTATATGGGACTATCTCTCTGAACTATCTTCACAATTTTTCTGGAAATCTAAATATGTTCTAAAAAATGAAGTTTATTTTTAAAAAGACACAATAAACAAAGTTTAAAAAAACAAATAACCCCATTTTAAAATGGGAAAAGATTTGAATAGACCTTTAGCCAAAGGAGATATGCAAATAGCCGATAAACACATGAAATGAGGTCCAACATCATTAGTCTATAGGGAAATGAAAATTAAAATCACAATGAGATACCACTTCATACCCACTAGGATGACCATAATCAAAAAATACACAGTAACAAATGTTGGCAAGGATTTGAAGAAATTAGAACCCTCACACATTGCTGATGGAAATGAAAATCATGCAGCATATTTAGGAATCAATTTGGCAGTTCCTCAGAAAGTTAAACATAGAGATACCATATGACCTAGCGATACCCCTCCTAGGTATATACCCAAGAGAATTGAAAATGTCTGTCCATATAAAAACTTGTACACAGATGTTCAGAGCAGAATTGTTCATAATAGCTGAACCATGGAAACAATCCAAATATCCATCAACTGATGAATGGATAAACTAAATGTAGTATATCCATACAATAGAATATATCCATACAATTCAGCTACAAAAAAAAGAATGAAGTATTGATACATGTGAGTACATGAATGAACCTTGAAAACATTATTCTAAGTGAAAGAAGCCAGACACAAAAGTCTATGCATTGTATGATTCCATGTCTATGAAATGTCCAGAATAGATAAATCCATAGAGACAGAAAGTAAATTAGTGATTTCCAGAGGGTGGGAAGAATGGGAAATGGAGAATGACTGATAGTGGGTAGAGTTTCCTTTGAGAGTGATGAAAAATTTCTGGAATTTGATGTAGCACAGCTTTGGGAATATAGTAAAATCTACTGAGTTTTACCCTTCAAATTAATAAAGTAAGAAAAATAAGATTCAAGCCATACTATGAACTGTCTTCACCATTTTTCTCCAAAGAAAGGAGAAAGACATGTCATATGACACATATGCTACTTATAGGGAAACAAAGGCACCAAGTGGAGAGCCAAGTTGCCATCATCTTGATCAGCAATTATTGGGCACCTGCTTTAGGCAGGGCCCGTAAAAGCCACGTCCCTACTGAAGGTAATGCAGGAAAAGGCAAAGAACCTTCCCTCCCTTCACTGAGTGGGAATTCCAGGATAAACACAGGTCATATCTATTAATATAAAACAACTAATGGAAGCTGGTTTAGCTCTGACCACTGATTTAGAAAGCTACAGGCTTGTTATGGTTGCCTGTATCAGAACTGGCTGTGAATACAGCTGAAAACCTAGACTAGATCACCATTTCCATAGCTGCACAGAGTAGTACCCATTTCCATGGGCGAATGAAACAATACCAGATGCCACATTTGAGCAACAAAGACCCACAACAAATTATGCTTTTAATGTTTTTTGTAAGTACAAAGTACCAATGCTTTAGAGTGAGTTTTTTTTTTTTTTAATTGGGGAGAGAAAGGAGGCTACCTGATTTCCCAATTCTCAGGAAAGCGATATGATCAGAAAAGAGGAGCAGAACATAAAAGCTATGTAAGAGGGGACTTCCCTGGTGGTGCAGTGGTTAAGAATCCACCTGCCAATGCAGGGGACACAGGTTCGAGCCCTGGTCCGGGAAGACCCCACATGCCGAGGAGCAACTAAACCCGTGCGCCACAACTACTGAGCCTGCGCTCTAGAACCTGTGAGCCACAACTACTGAGCCTGTGTGCCACAGCTACTGAAGGCCACACGCCTAGAGCCCGTGCTCCGCAACAAGAGAAGACACGGCAGTGAGAAGCCCGCACACTGCAACGAAGAGTAGCCACTGCTCACCGCAACTAGAGAAAGCCCCGCGCACAGCAACGAAGACCCAACGCAGCCAAAAATTAATTAATTAATTAATTAATTAACAAAATGACCTCTTCTTTGCCTCTTGGACACTGACCAAATGGAGAAATGGAGATACAGCTCAGTAGCTTTCACCTTGACTCTGCTATTTGGGACCAGAGAGGTCTAGATTTTAAGACTACTCTTAAATGCTAAAAATATATATTAGGTTTGTTTACTTTTTTTTGTTAGTTTTTATACAGTTTTCTACTTATGTTTCCATATTTTTGATAGATTCTGAATTGTCAAACCAGGCATATTTTTAAAATAGGTATTATAAAGAGGTCATGAGAGGGAGCCAAGGAAAATGTTACCAACTCACAGTGACACTGAAAGTAATGTTTCAAAGAATAATTGACTCAAAGTGCTTCCTTGCTGGGCAGGCAAAGGCTGAGGCAATGGTGAGAGACATTTAACATACCAAATTCCAAAAGGACATTTAGGACAACCATCCCACCCTGCCCTCCCTTGCATCCTCCGACTCCCTGCCATGGAGGAATTGGCCTTTTCCTGAATGGCTTTACTATATTTGAAGGAGTATTATATAATTTTGGTTCTGAGTTTTCCAGTTAGGATAGAGGAAGCAAGTGAACAAATTGGGTGTCAATGAAGGGGGGGAAGGAAAAGGGAAAAGGTGGTAAGAGAAAGTGTAAAAGAAATAATGAGGGATTTTAAAAAACCAAACAAAACAAACTAAACCCACCTCTTCTCTCAGACGCTGCAGCCTAGAAGTGGCTTCTGAACCTCTCCCTCAGCCATGAACATGTACCTGCCAGGACCCCAGCCTCCCAGGCAAGGAAGCCCCTCACACTCTATCAGAAACAGTGGCCGTTCCCTGGACCAAACGAGTTTCGTAATAAAATTGTTCCTTGTCCATGTGAAACTGAGGGAAAAGGGAGCAACGCACTTAACTTTTTATGAAGCTAAAATTGAAATAACTCTTTTATTCTGATGTTATGCCCTTTTTAAATTTGTGATGTTAGAATGTTCTTTTTTTCACCTTATGGAGATAGTAGATGCTGGTTCTTTTTTTGTTTGCTTGTTTTTAGGGGGGTTTCTTGCTAGTCACTTTTAAACTTCCAAGGGGGAAATACATTATTCAGGATCTTCTACACTTGCCTGATTATACAACTCTTTCACTGAAAAGCACTTAATAGAAACTATTTTTCCATTTACTATTTTTTTCTATTTTTCTATTAACTAACTTTGTTAGTTGCTTTCATTTTGCCCCATTTGGCAAAATTAAAAGGTTGGGAAACTCCCCTCCCCCATTTTAGAAATATATATCTTACTGACCCATTAAATACAATAACCTGAGAAACAATGATCTAAAATGTCTGCCAAAGGAGCACCACAGGAAGTTGAATCCAGTGTCAATAAAATGTGTTCAAAACAGATATCATTATGGTTACAATGTACTTCAAATGAATACCAAAAATAACAGTGGAGCAGCTTAGCAGGTATAAAAATAATCCTTTAAAATTGCAAATGATGTGCAAACATGTCACTCCTCAAAAAATTTGGCAGGAAGAGTTAATGGAAAATCTATTTATTATCTGGGGACTTCCCTGACGGTCCAGTGGTTAAGACTCCATGCTTCCAATGAAGGGGGTACGGGTTTGATCCCTGGTGGGGGGACTAAGATCCCACATGCCACGGTGCAGCCAAAAAAAAAAAGTCTATTTGTTATTAAAGACTGCTGGCCTCATAAATCTTTTTCTTGCTTTAATAGTTTTAACAATCATCGTTTTAAAAAAACAATTTACTTTTTAAAAAAATGTTTATTGGAGTATAGTTGATTTACAATGCTGTGTACAGCAAAGTGAATCAGTTATATATATACACATATATCCACTCTTTTTTAGATTCTTTTCCCATATAGGCCATTATAGAGTACTGAGTAGAGTTCTCTGTGCTATATAGTGGGTTCTTATTACTTATGTAGTTTATATATAGTAGTGTATATATGTCAATCCCAGTCTCCCAATTTATCCCTCCCTCCCTTACCCCCAGGTAACCATAAGTTTGCCAAACAATTTACTTTTATTTCAACAACTTCAGTAAAGTCAGAGCAAAATATTAATGTAAAGTCTATAATTGTTCATTCCTATGGTCAGAAAAATTGTATTTTACCCATAAATGGTAATAATGTCAGTAACGGCATAAGTCTCCATGTGTCTCTTCTGACATATTTTGGGATTCAAGTCTACATTACTAAAAATTTGTAAGCCCATTTACCTGCATCTCTTAGTCCCTGGACAAATTCCTGAGACAGTAGACTTAAAGTCTGATACTGAGATGTGCATATGGTCCCTAAAGGATTAGAACAATGGCCTGGATATCATTATAGAATCATGGTATTTTTCAGAAATTTCTTGGTTCAGCATTTCTCAACAGTGTTTCTATTAAGCGCTTTCAATAAAAGAGTTGTATAGTCATGCAAGTTTAGAAGATCCTGAATAATGTATTTCCCCCTTGGAAATTCACAATACACACTGGCACATTAAAGGTTCTAAGAAGCCCTGCCCTAAAAAAACCTCTTCAGCTTGGTTTAATACAGTTTTCCCGAACTTTCTTTAGCATTTAACATTCATGAATGGAACACACTTTGAGAAACAATGATCTAATTCAAGGTATTTTATTGGTTGTAAAACTAGGACCAGAGAAAGGTTAAGAGACTTTGTTCAAGATTGCCCAAGAAAGTAATAGCCATCAGGACCAGAAACCCAGGTTCCCTCAATATTCTATTATGACATGCTGCTTTTGTTTGGCCTCATAAAAACTTTGGAAATTATTATGGAAAACCTGTTATGAAAGTGAAACAGAGAAAACCCAGGTGGATACAAAGTGCATTCTTATCAATTTCCATTCCTTTCCAGTTGATGTTATCAGAACATTTTTTAAAACTTGGAGGTGTGTGCATAAATGGGAGGCTTGTAATTGGTGAATGGTGTAGAGAAATTGCTTTTTCTTCAGGCTACTATTATTCAGATTATGTCTGAATGTATGAAAATTTAGGACAAAGATGTTAGCTTCTAAGTAACACACTGAAGCCCTCTGTATCTAAGGATCAAGATATAATGGGTTGGGGCTTCCCTGGTGGCGCAGTGGTTGAGAGTCTGCCTGCCAATGCAGGGGACACGGGTTCGAGCCCTGGTCTGGGAGGATCCCACATGCCGCGGAGCAACTAGGCCCGTGAGCCACAATTACTGAGCCTGCGCGTCTGGAGCCTGTGCTCTGCAACAAGAGAGGCCGCAATAATGAAAGGCCCGCACACTGCGATGAAGAGTGGCCCCCACTTGCCGCAACTAGAGAAAGCCCTCGCACAGAAACGAAGACCCAACACAGCCATAAATAAATAAAGAAATAAATAAAAATTGTATAACTTAAAAAAAAAAACAGATTTATAAAAAAAAAACAAAAAAAAGATATAATGGGTTGAGATAGTATGAACTTGGATACTCTGTGTCATAGATTATGTATTTTGGACAGTTATCTAACAAC
Source organism: Balaenoptera musculus (assembly GCF_009873245.2). NCBI lineage: Eukaryota > Metazoa > Chordata > Mammalia > Artiodactyla > Balaenopteridae > Balaenoptera > Balaenoptera musculus. Next base: position 18,974,066 of record NC_045789.1, read on the forward strand.
TGATCCTTAGACTATAAAATAATACACTATACAACAGCAGTCCCCAACCTTTTTGGCATCAGAGATTGGTTTCGTGGAAGACAATTTTTTTTTTTTTTTTTTTTAAATTAATTAATTAATTTATTTATTTTTGGCTGTGTTGGGCCTTCGTTTCTGTGCGAGGGCTTTCTCTAGTTGCGGCAAGCGGGGGCCACTCTTCATCACGGTGCGCGGGCCTCTCACTATCGCGGCCTCTACTTCTTGCGGAGCACAGGCTCCAGACGCGCAGGCTCAGTAGTTGTGGCTCACGGGCCCAGTTGCTCCGCGGCATGTGGGATCTTCCCAGACCAGGGCTCGAACCCGTGTCCCCTGCATTAGCAGGCAGATTCTCAACCACTGCGCCACCAGGGAAGCCCCTCGTGGAAGACAATTTTTCCACGCACGGGAGTTGGCGGGGGGATAGTTCAGGAGGTAATGCGAGTGATGGGGAGCAATGGGGAGCGGCAGATGAAGCTTCACTTGCTCACTGGCTGCTCACCTCCTGCTGTGCAGCCCGGTTCCTAACAGACAAGGCACCTTTCCGCGGCCTGGGGGTTGAGGACCCCTGCTAAACAGTGTAAGCACTCCACAAAACCTGTTCATGCTTATTTAGTAATCCCTAATACCTTTTTTCATTTAGAAATTTCTAAACTTTAATAAACCTCCGTTTAAAAAAATATTTTAAAAATGTTTGAATAATTGTCATGTGGCATTACTGTCTCCTATCAGAATAGAATTAGTCACATACTTTCTATTACTTTGGAATATTGTGAGATGGTTAATTATAGTGTACCTGAATGATTTCCAGTAGTCCCTTGAAAAAGGCCTCAGTGATCCATTTTGTACCAATGGGTTAAGAAAAGAAAAATAAACATACTTCCAATTTGGTAGTTCTTTTTTTCTGTGTAAAAACCACTTTTTAAAAGAGATAGTCATTAAGAAAGATTTGTAAGGGGGTAGGGGCAGTATAGGGGTAGGAGATTAGGAGGTAAAAACTATTATGTATAAAATAAGCTACAAGGAACAAGGACTTACTCTATAGCACAGGGAACTATATTCAGTATCTTGTAATAACCTATAATGGAAAAGAATCTGAAAAAGAATATATATATATATATATATACATATAAAACTGAATCACTTTGCTGTACACTTGAAACACTGTAAATCAACAATGCTTCAATAAAAAAATAAAATAAAATAAGGTACAAGGATATAGTATACAACACAGGGAATATAGCTTAGTTGCAGCACACGTGATTGGCTATATTAGGTCGTGATTTCTAAGCCTAAGAATATTATTATTCTATAATAACTATAAATGGAATATAACCTTTAAAAATTATGAACCACTACATCGTACACCTGTAACTTACATAATATTGTACATCAACTATACTTCAAAAAGAAAATACTCAAAAAAAAGATTTGTAAATGTTTTTTCTAATTAATTTTTATTAGAATATAGTTGCTTTACAATGTTGTGTTAGTTTCTGCTGTACAGCAAAGTGAATCAGCTATACATACACCTATATCCCCTCTTTTTTAGATTTACTTCCCATTTAGGTCACCACAGAGCACTGAGTAGAGTTCCCTGTGCTATACAGTAGGTTCTCACCAGTTGTAAATGTTTTTAAGAAACACATCTCCAAATTAACCCACATAAAAATCTTGTAATGGTCAGAGAATAGAACTTCAGAATAGTCTTCATATAATTCATATAATTAATGACAGAAATGGTTAGTGACACTTTGTTTCAAAAATGTGCAATTTAATATTCGTAACTTACAGCCCTCCTTTTTTTTCTTTTAATTTTCTTTATGAGAACAATTTTTTTTCCCACTGAGACTATATTTATTTATTAATATTTATTTATTTTGTCTGCGCCGGGTCTTAGTTGCAGCACACGTGATCCTCACCATGGCATGTAGACTTCTTAGTTGCAGCATGCATGTGGGATCTAGTTCCCTGACCAGGGATCAAACCCAGGCCCCCATGAATTGGGAGCGCAGAGCCTCAGCCACTGGACCACCAGGGAAGTCCTGAGACTATATTTAAATTACAGAGGAAGAACATGTTAAAATTTCTTTATAGCCTCACATCACTTCTCTGTTTATTGTACACTCCACCTTCAGAATCCTGTCCTTGTTCTTCTAAACTTCTGTTGCAGGCAGAATTCTAATGTCCTCCATGGTCTCTGCCCTCTAATGGTTTCCCCATCATTATATAAGTTACATAGCAAAAGGATTTGACAGGTGCAATTAAATGTATTAATCTGTAGACCTTAAGCCAGAGAGACGATCTAGGAGGGCTTAACCTAATCACATGAGCCCTATAAAAGCATAGAGTTTTCTCCAGCTGGTAGTAGAAGTAGGAGTCAGAGAGGTTCCAAATATATGAAGGATTTGACATGCCATTTCTGCCTTTGAAGATGGAGTGGGCCATGTGGTAAAGAATATGAACAGCTTCTGGGAGCTGAGAGCAGCCCCCAGCTGACAGCCAGCAGGAAATGGGAATGACAGTCCTACAACCACAAGGAACAGAATGCTGCCAACAACCTGAAAAGGCTGGAAGAGGACTCTTCTCCAGAACCTCTAAGATAAGAGCCCAGTCCAGCCTATACATGAGTTCTTAAAAAATATGTTAAAGAAATCTCTACCAATTCTTATGATATTAAGATTTTTTTTAAAGTCATGAATGTCAAATTTTGTAAAATGCCTGTACACATCTGCAAAGATACTCCTATCATTTCTCTCCTTTATCTATTAATCTGGTTAGTTATTATTGTTGCCTTAGTAATTTTCCTTGTATTCCTGGTATGAATCCAATGAGGGCATAGACTGTTACTGCATTAATTTGCTACTGGATTCTAACTGTCCTTTATGGGACAACCTGGGTAATCTTAGGGAGAAGAGAAGGTTAATTTCACTTCGGTCTCCTATAGGAAAGCTCTTAAGGCATAGGCAGCTGCTGAGGTTATTTTATCACTTTTTCTGTTTTTCTACTGTAGAATAAGTTATAATACTGTGTTCATTACAGATGTGGAAAAGTAATCAACAAGCAGGAGCCATCCATAATGACAATACCCCAAGTATAATAGCCAGCCTCCAAACTGGCCCCCAGTGATCACTGCCTCCTGGTATACATGACCTTGGGTAGCCTCCTCCCATATTAGGTAGCCATAGGATATTACAAAAAATAATAGGTCGTGATTTCTAAGCCTAAGTCATAAAAGACGTTGCAGTTGCAGCTTCTGTATTGTTCTCTCTCGAATCACTTGCTCTGGGGGAAGGCAGGTGCCATGTTGGAAGGTCATGCAAGCAGCCCTATGGAGAGGCTTACATAATGAAGAGCTAAAGTCTCCTACCAAGAGCCATGTGAATGAACCATCTTGGTAATGGATCCTTAAATCCCAGTGAAATTCCAGATGACCACAACCACAGCCAATGTTTTGCCTGCAACCTCATGAGACATCCCAAGCTAAACCATCCAATTAAGCCACTCTTTTATTTCTGACCCACAGAAACTATACAATAATAAATACTTGTTTTTTAAGTCACTGAGTTTTGGGGTCATTTTTTACTCAATAGATAACTAATACCAAGTTTCATATAGTTTCCTCCCAACAGAATTGCTGAAAGGTACCTCTCCAAAACCTTTCTCTCCTCATAATGGATCTTTTTCATTACTTTAACCAGAAGATCAGTGCCTCACAGGACTTCCCTGGTGTCCAGTGGCTAAGACTCCACGCTCCTAATGCAGGGGGCCCGGGGTCAATCCCTGGTCAGGGAACTAGATCCCACATGCCGCAACTAAGAGTTCGCATGCCACAACAAAGATCCCGCATGTCACAACTAAGACCCAGTGCAGCCAAATAAATAAATAAATATATATTTTTTAAAAAGATAATTGCCTCTCACCCAGGCTGTGAAAGTGAGAGTTCCTCTTCCTGAATGATGGTCTGCCCTCACCATTTCCCTAATGACTATTTTCCCAAATAATGCCCATACAGTGGGAAAAGACTGACCCAGAAAAAAATCATCCAGAAACCTAAATCTTAGAATACTTATTTCCCCGTGGTTATCTCTTTTATCCTCTCTGTCAAGATATAAGTAAATGTGAATAAATTGTTAGAGAAAGGAGCAAATGTGCCATTATTCTTGGTTCTGAGACATAATTATACTCTAAAGCATTTATCTCAATCTTTCTGAATAACCTAGAGTTTTATAAAATACAGGCCATACGCCTAGGCCTCACTCTAATGGCTCTGATTCAGTACGTCTGAAATGAGACCCAGGAATCAGTGGGTTTTTTTAATTGCAAAATTATTCTGATGATTATCCACTGTTATTTTGTCTTTTTACTAAAACCATATGATTTCCTTATTATGTTTATCTGTCTCCTCCCTCTGAAATATAAGCTCTATGAAGGAAGATACTTTTGTCTATTTTGTTCACTGATGTATCCCCAGCAACTAGTACTATGCCTGGCACACGGTAGGTAATCGATAAATGTTGAATAAACAATTGTAAAAGTTGATGAGCAGTATGGGAAGAAATAGATCTGGGAATGCAACATGGAGTATTTATAATTTAAAGAGTTATAGTAGGATAGACTTCATTGAGAAATGACTTGAGGCTATAACAGAGTGTACCATATGAACATCTGGAGGAAGAGGGTTCCAGGCAAATGAAAAAGCAGTACAAAGATCTTGAGTCTGGGATAGTCCAGAAACATCAAAAAGACCAGAGTGACTGAAGTAAAATGAGTAAGGAGAGGACTGGGAGACAGAAAATCAGAGGAGTAAATTGGGCCAGATCACGTATGGTCTTATAGATACAAAAGAACTTTGGCTTTTATTTTAAGAAATGAAGAGCTATTGCAGTGTTTTGAACAAAGCCATTGCATTTTTAAAGGCTCATTCTGGCTGTTTGTGTTGAGAATAGAATGTTGAGCACAGATGGAATTATGGAGACAAGGCAGAAGGTAGGCTGAGCCTTATTGAAGTGACGTCAGGAAAAATTGGAAGAAAGAAATTGGATACAATGAGTAAACAGAGCCTTTTCGAGCTTTGCTGAAAAGGGGAACAGAGAAATGATTCAAGCAAAGGTTTTATGTTTTAAGATGGTAGACATAATAGTGTCATATTTGTATGCTAACAGAAATGACCCAGTAGAAAAAAACATGGGTGGAACACAAAAACCTGGGATTCTAAACTCTAGGAGAGACAAGGAACCATTGACAGAGAGAGCAGAAGAGCAGGAAAAATATAAGGGGCTATTAAAGAACAATATGTAGACATGTAGAATCTAGCTTCAGATTGTAGCTACCAAAAAACGCATTTCCCTCTGCACATCTGAGAGTAGGGTAGCATATCTCCATCCCCTTCCACATAACAATTATGTGTCAGGAGAGGACAGTTTCCCACAGAAGTGAGAGATAGTCTGTCAACTTTAATCTCCATGGTGGAGGGGGTACTGTGACCCCTTAGTTCACATTACCACCTCCTTCAGTTCTTGATTTTCTTCTCTGGTAAACTGATGTGATTTATCTTAACATTTAAATCTTACCTCTCCACCCCACTGTAGCATATTGACTCAGCAAGGCACCTGCTGTCTGCTTGCTCTCTTTATTTGCACATACCATAGCAGAATTAAATGGGTGAGTTACTTACCTGAATATCTTTCTGTTGGAGAAAGATGTGACCATCTAGATCAGGGTTTCTTAATCTCTGCAGACTGACATTTTCAGCTGGATAATCCTTTGCTGTCTGGTGCAGTGCAGGGTGTTGAGCAACATTCTTGGCCTGGACCCACTAGCAGTCAGAAGCACCTTCCTCTCTGTCCCACTTCCTGCCCCAGTTGTGACCAAAAGAATGTCTCCAGACATTGTCAAATGTCCCCCAGGAAGTAAAAATCACCCCCCCCAACCCAGTTGAGAACCACTGATATAGATGTAAAATTTCTCAATACATTATTAATAGATCCTGGTGGTGTCAATGATAAAACATGGGATAAAGCCGGGGGTTTGTTACCTATACCTTTATTCTGTGCTTTTGTCATAGATAATCATTGTTAACCCTCCACTTCTTACCACTGTTCTCAAAATGAACATTATGGACCTGGTATAAAGCAATAACTTCACGCTCACTTTAAAAACTGGTACATTTCCACACATGATTGGACTGGGGAGAATGAAGGAATGAGAATAGGTGAACTATGGACACAAAATACTATTGGCGAGATTTTGCCATCTGAGGCTTTTCAAAATATTTGTTCAAGCACCATATAGATATTTTTTTCCTATCAACTGATTGCTGATAACATAAAATTGGCCTTATCTGCATTGGGTGCATAAATATGTATTACTCTGAGGTATCAAAAAAAATCAGGACCAGAAGAACCCAGTCAAGCTTGAGAAGAACATATTTGAATTCAAGACGTAGTACAAAGTTACAGAAGTTAAGACAGTGTAGGATTGGCACAGGATATACAAATAGACCAATGGAAGAGAATAGTCAGAAAAAGACCCAGTTTATGACAGATATCAATGCAAGTCTATAAGGGAATGAATAGTTTTGCAATAAGGGGTATTGGAACATGTGGATATTTTATGGAACAAAATGGAACTTGACCCCCACCAAACAGGGTATACAAAATTTAATTTGAGATATATCACAGTTCTAAATGTGTAAAACAATAAAGGTTTTAGAATAAAACAGGAAAATTTCCTCAAGACAGTCTTAAAGAGAACACAAAAATTACTAACCATAAAAGACTGACTTCATTAAAATTAAGAACCATACCCATCAAAAGACACAATTAAGCAAGTAAAAAGGCAAATCACAGACTGAGAGATCTTCATGACACGTACATCCAACATCTCTAAATCAGTAAGAAAATGACAATAATCCAACTTTTTAAAATGAGCGAAAGTCCTGAAGAGGTCTGTCACAAAAGAGGCTATTCAATGGAATACTACATAGTAATTTAATTTTTAAAAAAAACCTATTGATACTTGCAACAAAACAGATGAATATTACAGACATTATATTAAGTGAAAGTAGTCACAACAGTACATACTGATGATGCATTTATATGAAGTTTAGGCAAAACAAATAATGATGGAGGTCAGAATAGTGATTACCTTTTGAGGGTGTGTTGACTAGGGAGGGGCATGAGGAAACCTTCTGGAGAGATAAAATATTCCATAAATTTATATGGACGGTGGTTTCATGGGCCTTATGGAACATACAGATAACACTTTTGAGGAGTTTTTCTGCCAAGCAGAGAATCAAGGCAGTAGCTGGCAGAGAAAGTGGGATTAGGAGAAGTTTCCGAAAGGATGGGGAAATAACATATGTATATGCTGATAGGAATAATTAAGTAGCGAGGGACAATGACGATGGAGGGAGAATGCTGGCGTAATGTCCCTGAGCAAGGTGGGAGAGGATGAGACGTTCTCCCTATGTGGAGGAAAGGGAGGCTCTATAACAGCAGGAGAGATGCTAGACTACATGTGAGTGATGGTTTGGATTGCATAGTGTAGATGTGATGAGAGCCTAGGAAGTTCTTTTCTGATTGTTTCCATCTTCTCAGAGAATTAGGAAGCAAAACTGGCAGAGTGAGGATAGAGGAAGTGACTTGGAAATAGGGGAAAAGAGAAGTGTGAAATAAGAGAGTAGCAAGGATCTATACTTCAACCGTGAGGTATCATTGAGGCCCACTTCAGTTTAGGGCAATGAATTCAGTTAGTGTGATGTGTTTTTCTCCAGGTAAGTCCATCTTCATAGGTGCAGGCACCTGAGGGGTACAGCACTGGATTTAACCAGCTTTGCAGTTTTGCCATAGAGTGCCAATTTTGTGAGTGAGATGATATATACCCGGGAATCTTATTTTTACCAGTTGGGGCATCATTAGTTCTATGCTCTTTCCATGGACAAAACTAGGAAATATTCTTAAATATTTTTAAATGAGTTCATATTAATATTTATAATCATATTTGATATTACAGGGATCTTTATGAACTTCTGGGTTTATATTTGTGTATCTTTTCTCTGGCAGTGAAAGTCTTGGGTCCTCATAATTCTATTAGTATCAGCAATAAAATTACCAGTGAAGTTTCAAGATTTCTTTGCAGTTCTTTTTGCCCTTTGAATGTATCCCATTAAGGAAGTACAAATGGAGTATTATATTCAACATTCATTGGAATAATTATTTTCTCTGTATAGATACTATCAAAATGAAATAAAAATAGGTTTTTTGATTGTTGGAGTTAAATTTGGATATTTACATTTTATATTCCTTCTAAACTTAATTTTTAATATATAAAACACATTAGTAAGAGAAAATCAAAACCATAAAAATTACACTCATATATACATATGTATAATTCAATCACTTTGCTATACGCCTGAAACTAACACAACATTGTACTATACTTTAATTTTTTTTAATGGTTAAAAAAAAGAAAAAAAATTATACTCAGAGAAGTCTTGCTCCCATCCTTCTCCTGTTCCCATGGCCTCTTCATCCCTTATAGGTAAACATTTCTTCACTCTGTAAAGAATTAAACATTTATCCTGCTTTTGGGGAAGAATAATTATTTATCTCCTGTTGATGAGGGAAAATTCTTCTTTATAGAAAAATGCCAGCTAATAAATGTAGGAGGAATTATTTAATTGGAAAAATCTTTTTGCAGTTTTTATTGAAATAATTCAGACAGGATGTTAAAACCATTGGGTAAAGGTTTTTGAAGATGATATTGGCACAGAATCAAATATCACCCCACAGATTACTTGCTTATTGTAAAGGAAAAACATATCTTACAACTGGCTGAGCTGGCATTATCATCTTAGCCAAGTGACAAACTTGACACTTTGTGCTCACTGATGGGATGCAATATTAAATATACAGCATTAACCATGAAGCATTCTTGCCAAAAAAAGTTTACCATGTTTCCAGCCAAACCTTTGGGCTAAACCTCCAATTAATAGGAATATGAGAGTTAAAAGAACAAGTTAAACAATCAGACAAATCAAGAATGTGGGACACCTTACAAGACAACTGATCTGGTTTCTTCTAATGGCAATGTCAAAGAGGAAAAGTGGCAGAGCTGTTCTAAAGAGACTAAATAAGACTAAATTTTAAAATGACATAATGATTCACAAATAGTAAGGTATTCACACCAGGTACATAAAGTTCAACACTTTGCAATATTAAGTAACTTATTACTTATTATTACTCTTACAGTTGTGTATAAATAGTTGTAGAAATAACAGGTAACGTGTGAAGTGTGTTACTGATTCTTTACCTTAGCAACAAGGTGGACGTTGAACATTAAAATTGCAAGGAGTTTTATTTATAAAACCATTTAATAACATTTCATTAAAGTTTCAAAAACTTATTTAAATTTTATTTAAAATCGAGACACTAACTGTATTCATATTTTGCCTTTTAGCTTTAATAACTTTGAATATTTTAAGACAACTTTTTAAAACAAAAATAATTTTAATATTTATTTTAATTTCCATTTTTAATGAAATATATTTAAATATACACTTGGAATACATTTTTTATACTTTATGTTAGTGCCAACAGATATTGTGAGAAAATTCTTATAAGAATATAATTAATGATTTTGTTAGAATGAAAGCAAAACAAATGGAAAAGTTTCTTCAGAATAAAGATTTGAAAAGATAAGAAAAGATAAAAACAATGGAAGAATATCCAAATATATAGAGAATAGAATCAAAATAAGCAGCATTCCTGAAGGAGAGACCTGAACAAAAGAAACAGAAGCATTATTCAAAGGCATATGACTTTATTACTCACCCAGACACTGCTGTTGAACACCCAGATGTGTGCAATAATTAAATTCAGTCCTCTTTGATATTTTGTACTTTGTCATATAAAAATCATAGTGTTACCCATCTTTTTCAATTTTATTGTAATAAAAATTTATTTGCCAAGGTAAGAGGATGGAATATATTTTAAGTTTGTTATCATGATTCAAACATTTAAAATATTTAGACATACTGTACATGGATCTCCATTTGAACTCTTGCCTTGGATCCTGTAAACATTAGGGGTGGGCCTGACTGCAATTTCAAATACCAAAATAATTAAGCAATATCTATAAAGTTTTCAAAGAGAAAACTGCAACCCTAGAATGGTAAACCATTTATGCCTATTCAAGTTTCCTTTAACATGTAAAAAGAAACAGATGATTTCAGATGAGGTGAGAAAATATAGCATCCATGAATCCTTAAAAAATTTACATAAAGATGTCTAACAAATGACCCAAAATTAAGAGCTCAAGATTGGGAGATTTCTGGGAAAACAGCCGTGTGAATGAGTTCCTACTGCTCAACTCCTTCAACTCCGGCCCAAATACCAACTACTTCCCCCAAGCAAGCAGGTAGAGTGTATAAGCTAAACCTCAAGTCTGCTTAGATCTCTTCAGAAGAGAGTAAACTCCGGACTTTCCCTTTCAGGCCAGATAAAAACCTTGGGGTCCTGTAGAAAGAGCAAGAGCCCTGGTGTGAGGATTGAAAAGTCACTGATATATGATCATACCAAATCTCATTCCTTTTCACCTGTCTGGCCCTTAGGGATAGTGGGGAACTGACAAACTGACTGAATCCGTCCTGCCCCAGAATCAGGAGTCCAGACAGCAGAGAGCTCTCAGTAGGGGATAAACAACCTTCTGGCTTGAGTGCCAGCAGGTTGCAAGACAGAAAACACCAGTGCCTCTCAGAACTAGTGGAGTTGCCCTGGAGGTACACCAGCAGCAGGACTTGAGCCCTGAGCAAGGGTGGAACCCCGTGGAGGCAAAGGAAAATAACAAGGCCCCTAATCTAGCAGCCAGAGTGAGGAAGCAGCAGCATGCCCAGAGCTGAGATCACCTCCTGAAACAGAGGGCAAAGCAGCGACCTTAAACATACAAAATGAAAGTGCTTAAGGAAATCTGATTACAAATCACAAATGATGGATTTAAATTTTTTGAATAAAGTAGATAAATCAAAGCGGAGAAAAATCACTATTTAGACCTTGATTAATTAAAGGTCAAGTCAGAGACCTACCTTTTTTTTTTTAATTTATTTTTTGGCTGCGTTGGGTCTTCCTTGCTGTGCGCGGGCTTCTCACTTTGGTGGCTTCTCTTGTTGCGGAGCACGGGCTCTAGGCACGCAGGCTTCAGTAGTTGTGGCACGTGGGCTCAGTAGTTGTGGTGCACGGGCTTAGTTGCTCCGCGGCATGTGGGATCTTCCCAGACCAGGGCTCGAACCCGTGTCCTCTGCATTGATAGGCGGATTCTTAACCACTGCGCCACCAGGGGAGCCCCAGAGACCTATCTTAAAACACTGAACAAGCATGCAAAAAACGGGACTCGAGAGAAAAGATGACAACTGACCTGGACAGATCCAAAGGCGTCTCTCATAAAAAAGTCACGGAGTGCCAGGAGAAATTAACAAAATACAGATGAAGGAAAGGCAATCATTAAATAAATTAATAAAAGAAAATATAAGCCTGTAGACTGAAGGGGTTAGGAGCCCCAGTCAAGGTTGAGAAAATACACATCCTAGATTAGCTTCATAAAATTCTCTATTACTTCAAGGATAAAATCGTACAAGCTTCTAGGCTAAAAGAACAAAAGATTGAGAGAGAAAGAGAGAAAAAAATCATCTTCCCATCCCACCCTCAAAAAAGATCAGTATTGGATTTTTTCTTAACAATGCGAGGTAAAACTAGTTTAGCTTCTTTCTTAATTAAATTTGAGTCTTTTCTTGAGTATTTTGCTAAGATGGTATAGACAGCTGGTAGATTTTCTGAATATTTCCCTTTCTGAGATTTTTTTTTTTTTCACTCAGCAAATGAAGGATAACAGATACTTGTAGAATACATAGTGCGCCAGGCATTGTTCTAAGCACTTTAAAAGTATTAACTCTTTTAATCCTCATAACAACCCCATGAGGTAGATGCTGTTATAATCCCTATTTTATAGATGAGGAAAGAAAGCACCAAGAGGTTTAAAAATTTGTCCAAAGTCACAAGCTGGTAAGTAGCAAAATCTTTTCTCTCTACTAATATCAGCCAATGTGCAATATAATATTAAGTCATAAGCAGAATAAAGAGACACCTTATAGAAATGGCAACTCATGCAGATACAATGGTCATAAATCTGTAAACACTAACACCGTGAATAATTTTGACTTCAAAAATATTCACAATTTGTGGATGAGAAAAAATACCATAACTCAAGTCATTAAATGATACACTTGTAAAAGTATTTGTAATACAAAACAAATAAGTAATCTCATAGAAAACAATAGTAAAAAGCAACTTGACAGGAAAATGGACTATGGATATAAATATGCAGAAGAGTAAATATTAATAGGCAGAAGAGTCAATCCAAAGACACATATGAAAATATTTTAAAAACACTATTATACAGAAAAATATAAAGTATCAATGACATACTACTTTACATCTATCAGATCGTCAAGAATCAAGAGCCTCAGTTAACACCTTACCAAAGTCCTTACTATGGCTGACGAGGCCTAACCTAGACTAGACTACCCCTTCTGACCTCATTTCTTTCCACTCTTCTCCTATCACTCAGCTACACTGTCCAGCTTCAAACGCATCTTCAAATGCAAGAAACATCGACCCCCTCTGCCTAAAACATGCTCTCCTTAGGTATTACCATGGCTTACTCCTTCTTACATCAGGTCTTTGCCCAAAAGTCAATGCTCAGAAATTTGCCCTGATCACCCAATACAGAATCCTTCTCCCACAATACTCCCTCTCATCTTATCCTACTCTATTCTTCCTTATAACACTTATCAGTTACCTAGTGTAACTGATTGTTTTATTGTATTGGTGCAATATTTATTAGATCGTATTAGTGGTTGTACTGCATTTGCTTATTACTCATCTCCCTCAGTAGACTCGAAAGTCCAAGAGAGCAGAAACTTTTTTGACTCTAGCATCTGGAATAGTGCCAGACACATGGCAGAGATACTCAAAATTTGTTGATGGCATGAACAAGCATACAATGAGCAAACAACTACCACTAGTAAAGGTGCTAAGAAAATGGAACTCTTCTAAATGGGGATATGTGGATTTACAATAGCATTTTTGAATTTATGTATAATTATGCACATGTATGGCAACATCCCTTTTAACCCAGCAATGGGTTACCATCCCCATAACCTAAATAAAGCTCCAAAATATAAGGACATATGCATAAGAAAAATGTCTGTAATGGTGCTACTTGTAGAGGAAAAAAACAAGAATGAATGCTCGGGACTTCCCTGGTGGCACAGTGGTTAAGAATCTGCCTGCCAATGCAGGGGACACTGGTTTGAGCCCTGGTCTGGGAAGATCCCACATGCTGCGGAGCAACTAAGCCCGTGTGCCACAACTACTGAAGCCTGCGTGCTTCGATCCCGTGCTCCACAACAAGAGAAGCCACTGCAATGAGAAGCTAGCGCACCACAACAAAGAGTAGCCCTTGCTCACCGCAACTAGAGAGAGCCTGCGCAGCAACGAAGACCCAACGCAGCCAAAAATAAATAATAAATAAATAAATAAATAAATAAATAAATAAATAAATAAAAATCAATGCTCATCAAGAAGCATATGTTTGGATAAAACACGGTACATACACAGCACAGATTATGTAAGCTTTAAAATAACTGAAATTAGATCTGTGCCTATTAGGAGGATTTGTACTAAATAGTAAGCAAGAAAAGCAAGATTCAGATAAATGTATATAATGTGAGCCCATTTTATAAAACAATGACTAAACTTTCACTCTATATGTGTGTGCATATATAAGTATGATAAAGCGTGAGGTAACAGATTTTTAAAAAATTTATTTATATTTTATTTTTGGCTGTATTGGGTCTTCGTTGCTGCGTGCGGGCTTTCTCTAGTTGCTGCGAGCGGGGGCTACTCTTCGTTGGGGTGCGCGAGCTTCTCATTGCGGTGGCTTCTCTTGTTGCGGAGCACGGGCTCTAGGCGTGCAGGCTTCAGTAGTTGTAGCACCCGGACTCAGTAGTTGTGGCTCATGGGCTTAGTTGCTCCGCAGCATATGGGATCTTCCCGGATCAGGGCTCGAACCTGCATCCCCTGCATTGGCGGGTGGGTTCTTAACCACTGCGCCACAAAGAAGTCCTAGATTTTTAATAATGATTATGTGGGGTTTGAGTATGGTAAGGAAAACAAGAATTCTTTTGAAAAAATGTCCACACCACCAGCAGCCATTCCCCATCACTCTTTCGTGCTATCAAAGTCTACCTGTCAAAATATTGGGTTGGCCAAAAAGTTCGTTTTGGTTTTGCCAGCTTATGGAAAAACCTGAACAAACTTTATGGCCAATCCAATAGAAACAGAAAATGCCAGAAGCACTCTTTCCCAGCCTCCCTCGCAGTTGAGGCATGGCCATGTAATCTGACCAACGGAAAGTAAAAATCTGCTAGGGTCTCCTAGGAAAGATTTCTTTGCTCCTTGAAAAGACAGACACAAGGAGAAGCAGCTTATTTCCTTATTTCCTACTTTTGAACATAGTTATCTGAGGAAGTTATGGCTGGAGCTGTGAGAGCCATCTTGTGACTATGAGAGGAAAGCCAAGAAAATCAAAAGAAGCCAATCCGAAGTCCTGACTTCGGTAAACTGCTATAAAGTCTGTAACTATCAACCTCTAGCCTTTGTATTATATGTTATATATTTAATTAATAAACCTCTATTGTTGATATTACTTTTAGCAATATATCTGGGTCAACTATAGCCCAATATCTTATACAGCCCTGTGTTTATGTGGGTATTATGAATGTATTAAAATGTGACCACCAAAATATTAACAATAGTTCTCACACTTTTATAAATTGTTTAAATTGTTTGAATTTTTAATGAGCAACTGTCATTTATATAGTAAGATCAAAATAATGAAGCTGATTTCATTAATTTTAAACGTGATGACCTCGGGATCAGAGATAAATATTAAATACTGAAAATGTGATTATAAAACAGTGTAAATTGTCAAAATTACTACTCATTGAGAAAATCAACAGTGTAAAAAAAGTAATAAAAATTATCTATCCTCTGAAGACTGAAAACTGTAAAAGTTTAAGCATTTTCTTAAATAAGAAGGGCTAAAAATATTACCTGTGATGTAATAGTTAACATTGACAAAGAACACAAGTTAAAGAATACTTTGAAAACTTTAACCACTGAAAGAATCAAAAATAAAATACACATTTTAGAAAGACAAAAGCAAAGAAAATAGTTTAAAGCAAAACACTGAAAAAAGAAGTAGCAATCAAGCATTTAAAAAAAATAGGAAGATGACTATCACCAAAGCTATCAATTATAACAATAAATTAATCTTCTGTATGAAAGACAGATGATCCAGAAAGGGTTAAAAATGACCAAAATCTGGTTTCAAATTGAAGATAACAGACTGAGGGTAAATTTATTTCCCTTCCTTCCCAAAATCATAATGAAATAACAATGAAGAGGAATAACGACTTCTGATGTGAAATAGCTGATTGAATCAAAATCAACATCTTTCCCTTTCTCCTCCTGGAAACTCAACAAAAACAACAAGAATATAGGAGGAGGGAAACTGTGACTTCCCTCAATGAAACGTAGGAAAAGTGTAATCCACAGACACCAAAACATAGATAAGTACTGCCAAAAGCACATACAATTGTGCAGAAGTGAATAGAGATGGCAGAGTGATGGCAGATCTCAGAGAGCACCAGGAAATATACACTTGTGTCATAAGATGCATTTCCTTCTTTACAACAACCAGTGCAAGAAGTGAGGGTTGTCACAGGCAAAGGGGAATGGAAAGCTTAGATGCTATCAAGAAGGCCCAGCAACAGAAAATGTAAGAAATGCCAGAAAAGTACTCTTAAATTGCAATTAACTAACTTTTTAAAATGATCACATCAAAAATACTATCAGAACTAAAGTGAAAAAACAGCAAAACTAACCATCAGATGAAGAATACTCCTCCAGAGAATATGAAAACTTATAGTAAAAAAGAATTAAATGGTTATTTTCTTTAGGCTATTCTGATAGCAAGTGAAATCCGACTAACTTAAAAAGGGGTGGCAGATTTATTTGCTCACAGAATGCAGAAATTATCAAATGAAAAGTAGAAAGAGTAGAGAAATAGATGGGTTTCAGTAACAACTGGAATCAGAAACCCCAAAACACCAATTCTCAATACTCTCCTTATTGATTCTGGGGCATGCGCATGTGCACACGTGCACACACACACACACACACACACACACACATCTTGGGAAAGAACTACAAATGTGGCCAAAGTGGAGAAGTTTTATAAGAACAGAGCAGCAATTTTCAATCCTGGCTGCACACTTAATTACCTGGTGACTACCTGAGGAGCTGTCAAAAATGCCGGAATGGAAAAACTTGGTAATAAAATGGGTAGAAGATATGAACAACTTTAAACACATACACACAGCCTGTAAAATATATTCAACATCACTCAAAATAACAGTAAAACTATACCATTTCTCCTGTTACCACTGGCAAATATGAAAGTATTTTTTAAATTTTATTTATTTTGGCTGCACCAGGTCTTAGTTGCAGCTCGTGGGCTCTTTGTTACAGCATGGGGACTCCTTAGTTGTGGCATTCAGACTCTTAGTTGCGGCATGCAGACCCTTAGTTGCGGCACGCATGTGGGGTCTAGTTCCCAGACCAAGGATCAAACCCAGTCCCCCTGCACTGGGAGCACGGATTCTTACCCACTGGACCACCAGGGAAGTCCCAAACACTAAAGTATTAATAACATAGTCTGTTGGTGAGGCCACGGAGAAACAGGCACCCTCATACACTGCAGGTGTCAATGCACATTGATGAAAACCTTAAGGAAGGGACTAGCATAACTACATATACACTTAGCTTTTAACCAGACAATCCCATTTCTAGGAGTTTAATCTGAAGATACATGAAAATTTAACTACAAGATTATTCATTGCAGCATTGTTTGTAATTACATATACTGAAAAGCATATGGTCATATATAGGAGAGTGGTTGAATAAACTATGCGACAGACAATGGAGTACACTGTAGCTGTAAATAAGATCTCTGTGGATTGATGTAGAACAATTTACAGCACACACCATCAGGTGAAATAAGCAAAGTGCAAAAGATATCTGCAATATGTTACTCATTGTATAAGAAAGAAGAAATAAGAAAATATACATGCATCTACTCCTTTGTGCCAAAGAAATAAAGATACCCCAGAGATGCATGAATTTGGTTAACTACAGGAGGAAGGGTGGAATGGGGTAGAAGGACAGAAGGAATTAGGGGGGAGGGAAGGATGTAATTTTTGTGAGTTTAACTTTATAAAGCATTCTGACTTTTGGAAACATGTTAATGTTTTATACATGCAAGGAAGAAGAAAGGGAAGAAGGGGGAGGGGGAAAGAGAGAAAGGAGGAGGAGTAAAGGGAAGGAGGAAAAAAGGGAAAGGGAAAAGGAAAGGAGGTAAGGAAAAAGAGAAAAAAAGAAAAGGAAATGAAAAAGAAAGAAGGGGGAAGGGAGGAGAAGAGAGAAATAAGAAATGATGGGGACAGGTCCTAAAATGGAAAACAAACAGAAATGAATGAATGAAATATTTTGAACGGTAACATAGCTACACCAAAGGAAGGGATGGGTGGGAGGGAAAACTGAAGATCTGAAGAGTGTTTGAACTAAATGCCCTAAAGATAAAAATGAACTCTAAACATATCTTGAATTCTTAGGTTTCCTTTTTGCAAAGGAATAGGCTAGCAATTATGAAATTATTTTCTGTTGTTTCTAGGGCTACACAAATAAGTAAATATATTGGGGATGATATCCTGCTTCCTCATTGTACACAGAAAATAATAACATATATGGAAAGAGAGAATAAAAGACTCCTGTGATATTGGGTTGGAATGAGATATCGGTGTGAACTCATGGATTTAAGGGGTGTGTGTGTGTGTATTAACATGATTATAGAAAAAAAAGGTATTTGTTGTAAAACCAATAGCTAGTGGGAAGCAGCCGCATAGCACAGGGAGATCAGCTCGGTGCTTTGTGACCACCTAGAGGGATGGGATAGGGAGAGTGGGAGGGAGGGAGATGCAAGAGGGAAGAGATATGGGAACATATGTATATGTATAGCTGATTCACTTTGTTATAAAGCAGAAACTAACACACCATCGTAAAGCAATTATACTCCAATAAAGATGTTAAAATAAATAAATAAATATAAATTAAACAAAAAAAAAGGTATTTGTGGGTATGTATGCAAACAAATTTCTATTTCCTAGCCCTGTCTGCTGTGACAACTTACAAGCAATGACACCCTGGTAGTAATGAGTATACCAACTGCCCAGATCTTGGTTACTAAATTCCATTCTCTACTAAAAGGATCAGGGCTCCATGGAGACATCATCAATTTCAGGGCTGAAGTAGAGAAAGTACAAGATGAGTCAAGATAAGCCTGAGACATACTTTTGCACCCAAAACAATGATGTGAGCATGTCAAAGGATAAGGAGCCAGCTTGAAGGGGTTCCCACTGGCCGAATCTGGGGCAATATGAACAACAAAATAATGACAGTAAAGGATTATCAACTGAATAAAACAGAAATCTGAGTCTACACTGAAATTAATTAATTAAACAAGGGAAAGCTCTTTCTTATAATAGGAAGCCAACTGGAAGTAGAAAAATCACCATTTGCTGATCATAACTGAAAGTGAGACCGTCAATGGGTACTAAAACTCTGTGGGTAATATTTATGGAGAAACAGGAAGTTGTGCTATATGATACTTAACTACTACAAAGTAAAAAATCAGCAAGTTTATAATGGAGACACCCACAGAGATCACCTTAATCAAGTGATCAAAGTTAACATCACCAGTAATGAAAAAAATTGGTATCATGTATTCCCTGGTAAAATGCCCTGAGAAACACACATGACTTCTGTTGTATACTTGCCATATGTTCATAACCTGATTCTAATCATGTGGAAACATTATTCAAACCCAAATTGAGAAATATTCTACAAGATAACTGGCATGTACTCTTCAAAAATGTTATGTCCATAAACACAGAAGGCTGAGGACTTGTTCCAAATTAGAGACTAAAGGGATAGGACAGCTGAATGCAAGGTATAAATGGAGGCTTTCATTTGCTATCAAGGAAACTGTCCAGTAAAATAATGATGGTAAAATCTGAATTAAATGTATCGATTATATTACTGTATTAATGCTAATTTCCTGATTTGATCATTGTATGTCCTTGCTTTTAGAAAATATACACCAAAAATTTTAGGAAACACACTGAAGTGTTTAGGTCAGAGGGGGAATGTCGGCTTATTCTCAGGTACTTTAGAAACATATTTTAAAATAAAACAAATGGCGGGAATTCCATGGCAGTTAACACTCCACACTTCCACTGCAGGGGGCATGGGTTTGATCCCTGGTTGGGTAACTAAGATACCGCATGCCGCACAGTGCGGCCAAACAAAATAAAAATAAAATGGGTAAAATGTTAACATTTGATGAATCTGGGAGAAGGGTATATGGAAATTCTTTGTATTATTCTTACAAATTTTCTGTAACTTTGAAATTACGTCCAAATTAAAAGTTTAAAAATGCCAATCTGGAGTTCACAAATAGATAACTCTTGTTGGTCTGAAATGAAACCTATTCATTTAAGAGTCAGACCCAAAGCCACATGGACCTTAGGGAGTAGAAAGAAGCAATAGTTCCTAGAAGCAAACGGTTCAGGGCAGGTAACACCAGTGATGTCTACTGCAATGGAAAAATAGCCATTTCTCTATATGATAAAGCATTCAATTAATAATGTAAATGGTCATCTTCTAGCATCAAATAACATTGTATCGAATTGTATACAGCAAAAGCTGTTAGAAATACACGGAGAAAACGAACATATCTACAAATCTATTGGAGCAAAAGCTTCATTAGGTGATTTTCTGTTCTGCTTTATTAGTGTAAACTAGCCTGGCACATAGGAACCAATTAATAAGTGTATTTTCACACATTTACATTATATAAACTCACAGATTACAATTGATTAGTGTGGAATCATGTCTATTTTGTTCTCCTCTGTCTATTCAACACTTAGCAATGGCTGGCACATAATAGGTACTCAATGAATATTTGTTTAACAACTAAACACTGAATCTGCACTTTAATAATTATGGGAGATTGAGTAATAAAAAATATCTTTAATAGATTAGAATTACAGATCAAAACTAGCTGCTGGACAATCATGGACATGAAGACACTGGAACGCACCAAAAAACATACCCCACATCCAAAGACAAAGGAGAAGTCACAATGAGACAGTAGGAGGGGCACAATCACAGTAAAATCAAATCCCATAACTGCTGGGTGGGTGACTCACAGACTGGAGAACACTTTACCACAGAAGTCCACCCACTGGAGTGAAGGTTCTGAGCCCCACATCAGGCTTCCCAACCTAGGGGTCCGGCAATAGGAGGAGGAATTCCTAGAGAAACAGACTTTGAAGCCTAGTGGGAATTGACTGCAGGACTTCAAGAGGACTGGTGGAAACAGAGACTCCACTCTTGGAGGGCACACACAAAGTAGTGTGCACATCGGGACCCAAGGGAAGGAGCAGTGACCCCACGGGAGACTGAATCACACCTACCTGCTAGTGTTGGAGGGTCTCCTGCAGAGGCGGGGGGTGGCTGTGGCTCACCGTGGGGACAAGGACACTGGCAACAGAAGTTCTGGGAAGTACTCCTTGGTGTGAGCCCTCCCAGAGTCTATCATTAGCACCAGCAAAGAGTCCAGGTATACTCCAGTGTTGGGTTGCCTCAGGCCAAACAACCAAGAGGGAGGGAACCCAGCCCCACCCATCAACAGTCAAGCGGATTAAAGTTTTACTGAGCTCTGCCCACCACAGCAACAGTCAGCTCTACCCACCAAGAGTCCCTCCCATCTAGCCTCTTAGATAGCCTCATCCACCAGAGGGCAGACAGCAGAAGCAAGAAGAACTAAAATCCTGCAGCCTGTGGAACAAAAACCACATTCACAGAAAGATAGACAAGATGAAAAGGCAGAGGGCTATGTACCAGATGAAGGAACACAATAAAACCCCAGAAAAACAACTAAATGAAGTGGAGATAGGCAACCTTCCAGAAAAACAATTCAGAATAATGATAGTAAAGATGATCCAGGATCTCAGAAAAAGAATGTAGGCAAAGATCGAGAAGTTGCAAGAAATGTTTAACAAAAACCTAGAAGAATTAAAGAACAAACAAACAGAGATGAACAATACAATAACTGAAATGAAAACTACACGAGAAGGAATCAATAGCACAATAACTGACGCAGAAGAATGGATAAGTAACCGGGAAGACAGAATGGTGGAATTCACTGCTGCGGAACAGAATAAAGAAAAAAGAATGAAAAGAAATGAAGACAGCCTAAGAGACCACTGGGACAACAGTAAACGCAACAACATTCGCATTATAGGGGTCACAGAAGGAGAAAAGAGAGAGAGAAAGGACCAGAGAAAATATTTGAAGAGATTATAGTTGAAAAATTCCCTACCAGGGGAAAGGAAATAGCCACCCAAGTCCAGGAAGCAAACTCTTCCAAAAAATTGCAGAGGAAGGAACACTCCCAAACTCATTCTATGAGGCCACCATCACCCTGATACCAAAACCAGACAAAGATACTACAAAAAAAGAAAATTACAGACCAATATCACTGATGAATATAGATGCAAAAATCCTCAACAACATACTAGCAAACAGAATCCAACAACACATTAAAAGGATCAAACAGCATGATCAAGTGGGATTTATCCCAGGGATGCAATGATCCTTCAATATACGCAAATCAATCAATGTGATACACCATATTAACAAATTGAAGAATAAAAACCATATGATCATCTCAATAGAGGCAGAAAAAGCTTCTGACAAAATTCAACACCCATTTATGATAAAAACTCTCCAGAAAGTGGGCATAGAGGGAACCTACCTCAACATAATAAAGGCCATATATGACAAACCCACAGCAAACATCATTCTCAATGGTGAAAAACTGAAAGCATTTCCTCTAAGATCAGGAACGAGACAAGGATATCCACTCTCACCACTATTATTCAACATAGTTTTGGAAGTCCTAGCCTCAGCAATCAGAGAAGAAAAAGAAATAAAAGGAATACAAATTGGAAAAGAAGAAGTAAAACTGTCACTGTTTGCAGATGACATGATACTATACATAGAGAATCCTAAGGATGCCACCAGAAAACTACTGGAGCTAATCAATGAATTTGGTAAAGTTGCAGGATACAAAATTAATGCACAGAAATCTCTTGCATTCCTATACACTAATGAGGAAAAATCTGAAAGAGAAATTATGGAAGCACTCTCATTTACCATTGCAACAAAAAGAATAAAATACCTAGGAATAAGCCTACCTAGGGAGACAAAAGACCTGTATGCAGAAAACTATAAGACACGGATGAAAGAAATTAAAGGTGATACCAACAGACAGAGAGAAATACCATGTTCTTGGATTGGAAAAATCAATACTGTGAAAATGACTATACTACCCAAAGCAAACTACAGATTCAATGCAATTCGTATCAAATTACCAATGGCATTTTTTACGGAACTAGAACAAATCATCTTAAAATTTGTATGGAGACACTAAAGACCCCGAATAGCCAAAGCAGTCCTGAGGGAAAAAAACGGAGCTGGAGGAATCAGACTCCCTGACTTGAGACTACACTACAAAGCTACAGTAATCAAAAGACAATATGGTACTGGCACAAAAACAGAAACACAGATCAATGGAACAAGATAGAAAGCCCAGAGATAAACCCACGCACCTATGGTCAACTATGACAAAGGAGGCAGATATACAATGGAGAGAAGACAGTCTCTTCAATAAGTGGTGCTGGGAAAACTGGACAGCTACATGTAAAAGAATGAAATTAGAATACTCCCTAACACCATACACAAAAATAAACTCAAAATGGATTCGAGACCTAAACGTAAGACCGGACACTATAAAATTCTTAGAGGAATACATAGGAAAAACACTCTTTGACATAAATCACAGCAAGATCTTTTTTGATCCACCTCTTAGAGTAATGGAAATAAAAACAAAAATAAACAATTGGGACCTAATGAAACTTCAAAGCTTTTGCACAGCAAAGGAAACCATAAACAAGACGAAAAGACAACCCTCAGAATGGGAGAAAATATTTGCAAACGAATCAATGGACAAAGGATTAATCTCCAAAATATATAAACAGCTCATGCAGCTCAATATTAAAGAAACAAACAACCCAATCCAAAAATGGGCAGAAGAGCTAAATAGACATTTCTCCAAAGAAGACATACAGATGGCCAAGAAGCACATGAAAAGCTGCTCAACATCACTAATTATTAGAGAAATGCAAATCAAAACTACAATAAGGTATCACCTCACAGCAGTTAGAATGGGCATCATCAGAAAATCTACAAACAACAAATGCTGGAGAGGGTGTGGAGAAAAGGGAACCCTCTTGCACTGTTGGTGGGAATGTAAATTGATACAGCCACTATGGAGAACAGTATGGAGGTTCCTTAAAAAACTAAAAATAGAATTACCATATGATCCAGCAACCCCATTACTGGGCATATACCCAGAGAAAAGCATAATGCAAAGAGTCATGCACCCCAATGTTCATTGCAGCGCTATTTACAATAGCCAGGTCATGGAAGCAACCTAAATGCCCATCAAAAGACGAATGGATAAAGAAGTTGTGGTACATATATACAATGGAATATTACTCAGCCATTAAAAGGAATGAAACTGAGTCATTTGTTGAGACGTGGATGGATCTAGAGACTGTCATACAGAGTGAAGTAAGTCAGAATGAGAAAAACAAATATCGTATATTAACACATGTACGTGGAACGTAGAAAAATGGTACAGATGAACCGGTTTGCAGGGCAGAAGTTGAGACACAGATGTAGAGAACAAACATATGGACACCAAGGGGGGAAAACCACGGTGGGGTGGGATGGTGGTGTGCTGAATTGGCCGATTGGGATTGACATGTATACACTGATGTGTATAAAATTGATGACTAATAAGAACCTGCAGTATAAGAAAACAAAGAAAAAAGCAACTAATACTAAACTTTCTTTGGGTTATTTGTATGGAAGTATGTTAATATAAATGTTTCAGACATTACATGAAATTTCTAAAAATCTTATATGTTCTGGTATAATGTTGTCATAATTCTAGTTATTAATTTAAAATGTATATCTCAGAAATAACTAAATTTCCTTG
Organism: Balaenoptera musculus; assembly: GCF_009873245.2. Lineage (NCBI taxonomy): Eukaryota > Metazoa > Chordata > Mammalia > Artiodactyla > Balaenopteridae > Balaenoptera > Balaenoptera musculus. Next base: position 18,998,450 of record NC_045789.1, read on the forward strand.
TCAATTGCATTATTATGAACTTTCATCAAATCTTTAACCATGGTCATTTTTAAGTCTTTTCTCATTTACAGACAGTTCTGGGTGTACTGTGATGCTTTTGCAAAAATGTTCCTATAAAAGGGTTTCATCTTCAAGGAATTCATGGAAAAGACTCTGACAAGTACAGGTTTCTGGTAACTGACTATACTGCTGAACTGAATGAATAAGCATTTTCAAAACTCTAATGGAAAACTGATGAATTCATAAAAGTGCTAACAAAAGATCAAGATGAAAAAAAAATTAATTACATGGGACTGAGTGAACTGATGAGGATGATTATAATTTTTGTGACTTTCTGTTTGAATTAAAAAAAAAAAAAAGAATCCAGCACAGTGCTCAGCTTTTATATCAGAAACGATATATGTTGAGTACATTTAATAAAGAAATATTTTTTAAGCAGCTGAAAAAAAGGGAAAAAAAGAATTACAGTAAGATAAAAAACTAATGTGCAAATCCCCTCCACCTTCTTTCTCACTTGTAACTTAAGAAGTTGATACCACACTTGGGTAAGATGAATATAGGCTCTTTGGCTATATGGTAAGTATTCATGTTATTGCAGATGATTGGTTTACCAATCATGAATCATGTGATCTTAAATAGGTTAGTCTTGCAACGTAATTATTGCCTTACCTTCCCCCCCCCCCAAAAAAACCCCCATATTCCACAGAGTACCTATCAGTACAAAACCAGCATTACCACCTTGGACAATGTCTTAACTATTTAACTGATTAAGAGTTAACAATGCCATGTGGCAAGACAATTCATTCAGTTATCTAGGAATATATTACGTATTTATGTTGTGTCTAATTAAAGTTAAATTAACCGAGTGTAAAAAAACAATGGAGGATTAAGAGACACTTTTTTTTAATGCCAACTGATATAAACTGCTTTATAAATTTAATAGGCTCTCGTTACCAGGGATACTTTTCATGGTATTTTTTCAAACTGCAGATACCAAAATTTAAAAAAGAAATAGACTAGCACAGGAAAATCTCAAAATACATTCGTTCCCAATGGTAGTTGAGCACAGCTGAGTGAAACCTTTGGTATATACATATATAAACAGAGCCACAAAATAAAATGTTCTTCTTACAGGCTGCAGTAAGAAATATACTGAAAAATGCTGTTTTATGCTTTAGAACTCTTTCAGTAGAGCCTAGACCCATCTGCAGATTTGGTGACATTCCATTCTGGCACATGTCTTTATCAAGCTCAACTTTCACAAAAAGAATGTGAAACCCTGCTTCTAAAGCATATGATTGTACACATAACTAGTTCTTCCGATACCGGTCCAAAAGTAAAACTCACTGCTATTTGAAACTTATTAAAAAGTTCATTTGAGAAACTATGCAGCACAGCTGTCTACTAGAACTTTCTGCAATGACAGAATGTCTGATATCTGAGCTACTGTTCTGGATACTGCAGATATAGATCATTATGCCTTCAAGTATGGTCCCTGGGTCACAATAATCATCACAAGATCACAAGAATCACTTAGGATCAGGCACAATGAAACGTGAAAAGGACTAGTTCTCAAGGGACACAGTACCACTGACTATTGCCATAACCAGTAGAAATTTACATGACACTTTGATTGTAACAATTATAGGTGAGGTGCCTCTGGCATTATTAGGGATGAGCAATACACAGATGTACACACCTAAGAGCTGGTATCCCAAATGACATTCAACTATCCTGCCAGACATTCATGTAAATTTTTTAAAAATCTACTTTTAATACTGAAATTTTGAATCTAACTGTATTACCTAACATCTAACACCAAGCAATTTTTGCACAATATACTCTGAATTTTCCAGAAATATCTTAAGTTGAAAAAATGTATAGTTCTGTCCAGAACTTAGTACTAAGCATTGTTCACTTCAGAGTAACTTAACAACTTGCATTTAGAGTTGTCACATTCACACTAACACTAGGTCTGTGTTCAATTACCAGACTACTTTCATTAAATAGTTATGTTTGGGCTAAAATAACTGTACTAAAAACTACTTCCCTCTAATTACCCCTCTGATTATTCTATTATTCTCTAGACAGGGAATTTATTTTTTAACAAGCGGTAAGCAAGTTACATTACCTATGAATTTCACTTCAGGATAATAAGAGCATGCAGTGATACATTTGCTTATACGTATGGGGTGCTGTGTCTGACATATGGGGTGCTGTGTCTGACAGTGATCCTTAAGAATCACTGGTTTAAGGAATTATGCAGCCGTTACCATCCCCCTAGATCAGGGGCCCTTAATTTCGGAATACAAGGACACTCAGCCTAAGGAATCCATGGAGTGGCTTCAGAACAATAGAAATCCTAAATAATACATACAATTTGATATATATGTATAGCAACCTTGGGGGGTTAACAATATAACTTTGTTCCATCCAAAACTGTTAGCTTAAGTACCATTACATTACACCCTGAGACTGTATACGCTGGGCTGGATTATAAACTTGGATCTCAAAATGTGGTCAAGCCCCACACCCAATTACATTTATGGAACTGCAACTTCATCACTTCATCAGCCTACACTAGGCTATTAATCCTGACACAGGATTAACCTCCAAAGTTTACAAGCAGCTCATGCAGCTCAATATCAAAAGAGCAAACAACCCAATACAAAAATGGGCAGAAGACCTAAATAGACTTTTCTCCAAAGAAGATATACAGATAGCCAACAAACACATGAAAGAATGCTCAACATCACTAATCATTAGAGAAATGCAAAACTACAATGAGGTTATCACCTCACACCAGTCAGAATGGCCATCATCAAAAAATCTACAAACAATAAATGCTGGAGAGGGTGTGGAGAAAAGGGAACCCTCCTGCACTGTTGGTGGGAATGTAAATTGATACAGCCACTATGGAGAACAGTATGGAGGTTCCTTAAAAAACTAAAAATAGAACTACCATATGACCCAGCAATCCCACTACTGGGCATGTACCCTGAGAAAACCGTAATTCAAAAAGAGTCATGTACCACAATGATCATTGCGGCTCTATTTACAATAGCCAGGACATGGAAGCAACCGAGGTGTCCATCGACAGATGAATGGATAAAGAAGATGTGGCACATATATATAATGGACTATTACTCAGCCATAAAGAAACAAAATTGAGTTACTTGTAGTGAGGTGGATGGACCTAGAGCCTGTCATACAGGTTGAAGTAAGTCAAAAAGAGGAAAACAAATACCATATGCTAACACATATATATACGGAATCTTAAAAAAAAAAAAAAGGTTACGAAGAACCTAGGAGCAGGACAGGAATAAAGATGTATACGTAGAAAACGGACTTGAGGACACGGGGAGGGGGAAGGGTAAGCTGGGAAGAAGTGAGAGAGTGGCCTTTACATATATACTACCAAATATAAAACAGATAGCTAGTGGGAAGCAGCCGCATAGCACAGGGAGATCAGCTCGGTGCTTTGTGACCACCTAAAGGGGTGGGATAGGGACGGTGGGATAGAGACGCAAGAGGGAGGAGAGATGGGGATATATGTATATGTATAGCTGATTCACTTTGTTATACAGCAGAAACTAACACCATTATAAGGCAATTATACTCCAATAAAGATGTTAAAAAAAACACCAAAAAAAACCACACCCAATCCCATAAAAGCTAGAATTACTATAGAATGTCAGCCACTGCATTACATACACTACAGGTTTTTTTTTATGAAGACCCATGGAAGGCGGCTAAAATTCTTTACACATTTGCTCTGCACCTGGTACTGCACTATACTTTATACAAATGTTGTCGTTTAAGTCTCACCATTGCCCTCTGATATAGGTATCACTCACTGTTTCACAGATGAGAAAACTGGCTTAGAGAGCTCAACTAACTTGACTAGGTTCATACATTGAATACATGGCAGAACTAGAGTTTGAACTGAGGCTCTCTGACACCAAAGCATGTGTGTGCTTTTCTGGAGCAGGTTGCTATTTATTCTTTAATCTTATTGTGGAGTATCTACTGAATCCCATCTTCCTTTGACATAGCCAGCTGTATACTTAAAACAAAAATTGTGTCCCACAAATGGCAGTTGCCCAAGCATGACATTAGCATCTTTGAATAACTTGCTTCTCCATTTTTATTTGGTTACTAGAATGGGCTTTATGGAATGGATTTTGCATGCTAACCTCACTTCTGGCTGAATCTTTTCTCACATTTCCACCCCCCCCCCCTTTTTTTTTACTTCCTATAATAAAGCAAGAAACAAACAGAGGCATACCACATGCTGCTTTAGGTAATACAAAAAATATATTAAGACAGTCCTATAGAGTGAGTACAAGCTTTGCTTGATGATTTATAAACCACCGTGCAATAATTTTTGTAGTTAAAAACACCAACTATCACTTTGAGAATAAGTACATAAGCTCCAGTATTTCCCAGTTAGAAAACTTGATTACCTTGGCTGCTTTCTGAATAGTAAATCTTAACATGCAGATAAACAATGAGCATTTGAGGACATGGGCAAAAAAGCAGGGAGGTCAGCTGGGATGCCTTTTAGCATAAGAACCCAGATAGTACCAGGGACAATCGGGAGAAACTGCAGTGGAGTCTAAGTAGACGGGAGAGAAGAAAATAATGATGCAAATCACACTCTGCTGACTTGATTAATGGTAAAGCCATCAGGTGGGAATGGGGTTAGGGGCTTGCTGGAAGTGAAAAGGAAAAGAAAATAGAATAAGACACTTGGTTTTGCTGACACTGTCACTACAAAACATTTAGAGTAAGGATCAGCAAACTTCTACAAAGGCCCAGAGTAATAAATATTTTACACTTTGCAAGGCTGTCTCAGTCACAACTAGTCAACTCTGCCATTATAGGACACACACACACAAAAATCACAGACATGTGAACAAACATGTAAGTCCATGTTTTAATAAAACTTTATTTACAAAACAGAATGCAGGCCAAATATGACCTATGAGCTACAGTTTGCTGACCCCTGACGGAGAAGTCCAATAGGCAGGGAGAAACATGATCTGAAGCATAAGAAGGTGGTCATGGATAAGGACAGAGATCTGAAAGCCACTGACAGTATGGATAACCTAAGAATAGTAGAGATGGAAGATATGAACATTTAAAGATAGAACCCTTATAAAATAGCAACACTTAAAAAAAACATGGAGGAGGTAAATAATTAATGGTAGATAATTAATAATTAATGAAAGGAGAAAAGTTGCATGAAATAGGAACTTACGATTCCCTTAAACATCATTCTGGCTCAATACAAATCCCGTATGCTTGGAGAAGCGCAGAACACTGCAATATTTAACTATGGTTATTATCTAGAAGGCACTGCTAGAACAGAAAAAGCCCCACATGTATACAGAATACACCTAATTAACACTTTGACATAACAAGACAACGCAAAGCAAGGTCAAGTTGGGACAAATCTTATGCCTCACATACCTTATAAATTATCTTATACCAAAAACAAAATGTCAAGCATCATGCACAAACCACTTACCCAAAATTGAGTTAAAGGTTGAAGACAAAAAAAAAAAAAAAGCCCCAAACAAAAAACCCTTAAAAACAAAACAAATGTCAAAAGAAACTTGTTATGACAATATAAAGATGTGTTTGGGAAATGCTCTCAGTTCAAAAATTGTGAAGTTAAATTCATTACAAGGCTTGAAAACAAAACTAGGTCCTATATCAGTGTTATCTGATTCAAGCTTTTTTAATATTTACAGATCTAAAATAGAATTGCTAGCTTAAAAAGTACAATCTAGCAAATAAACTACTTTATTTGTATTTTTAAACAATGTTGGCTCACTAGAAGAAAATAAAACAATTAAAAATCAATCAGAAAAATATCATGAGGCCCAAAACTGCAAAACTTGCAAAGCAGCATTCTGTAGAACACAATTACAAAACTGATGATGGTAACTGCATGTGGATTAGAACAGTCTGGGTGTGGAATGGGTAGAGAATAGGGCCATACAGTACTGCTAGAGAAAAGCAAACTTACACATATCAAAAAACTACACCATACAAAGATAAGACTACAACTTACATTGGGAGACTGTAAAGGCAAAAATTACAAGGAAAGAAGACAGGCAGGCAGGCAGTCCTCCAATAAGGCATACATTCATATAATGGATCACTAGACAATTAAAAATGTCTTATATGCGTTATGACGTGTAAGACTGTCCAAGATTATTAAATGAGAAAAAAAATTGATATTCTCAATAAAATGATTTGTGTCCAAAGAAAAAAGTTCCGCACATGTGCACACACATACATCTGGTGTATGCACAGAAAATTTATAGACATATACAAGAAATTTGAGTGGTACCTTGAAAAAGAAGAGTAGGATTGAAGGAGGCAGGAAATTGTCACCTTCTACCCTTCTACAGTCAAAACAAAATAGGCATGTGTTATGTTTGTGTTTTATGTCAAACATTAAAGAAAAAAAAATCAATATTTTAGAAGGTGAATAAAGGGAGAACTGCTATGTATAAAACCACACCAATGCAGACGCAATTAAAATGCTTCAACAAATTCAAAAGTATGTTAAATAAATGACGAAATTTTTTAAAAGTACAATCTCATAAGCAAAAAAGAGCCACACCCACAAAACTTTACTTGGACAATCATACAGATTTCAGTAATATAAAGTAGAAATTAAGTCTTGCAAAAGCTATAATTTACATGTGAGGGTTTGGTCGAGTCCTCCTATATAGTGTGATCTGTTTAGACTCAATGTTAGTTAGAGCTGGAAGGGTGTTCAGAGCAAACAACTTCATTTTATATTTACCTCTAGACTACTAATCCCCAGTAATAGAAACCCTAGGAGTTTCTATTTCAATAACATAAAATATTTGCAGAACCCTGTGGAAAGATTTATTTATTCTGAATAGATGTCTGCTTTTAAAATTTTAGAGCAGGGACCAGTCTTTTGTTTTCTGCTGTATACCCCAGCACCTAGAGCACAGTAAACAGAGGTACTCAATATGTATTTTTTGGAGGAAACGTAGGGATATAACTTCTGTGCAAAACTATGAGGAATTTGTAAGTTCTGAAGTAAAAGAAAAGGGGGCAAGATTAAAATGTGGAAACTGGTTCCTCTGAATTGGGAAAGACATAGCACATGTGATCTCATGCCCACAATTTCATTTTTTTTTTGTTTCTAGCAGTGGAAGAAATAATCACAACACTATTAAAGTCTAAAACTATCCAAGGTACTAGGAATTTCTACTTTGAAATTCACAATAAGCAACATACCAGAAAGTATTATTGAAAGACACTACAGACTAGGGCTGAAACTTCGACACCAAGTCCATTAGTTGTGAGATGAGGAGTGAAGAGATAGTAAGCTGGTTGTTTTTAGAGACAAATGGGCAAATGAGCTGGTCTTGGCTACTCAGGAAAACAACCTAAGACTAGTGTCTCTCAAATTATATGTGATGAAGGACCAGTTTTAAACCCCAAACTGCACTCTTGTCACAAATATATTTTTAAAAATCCGTTAGAAGAGAAATGATCACATACTTTAATGTCACAGCAATATCAAATTTCCGTAGAAGTTTCTAGACATTCTTTAATTTCTATACTGGTCCAGAGAGACACCAGATAGCACTGACCTAGGGTTTTGTTTTTTAACGTCAATCTGACCTGAAATTTTGCATTTGCCCAGAAGGTCTAACTCTGAGTGAGAAAATTCAGCTCTTTTTCCCCTCTACTCAATAATGAAGACAATCCATAACAATTAAGAGATAAAAAGTAGCACAGAGACTTGTCATTAACTTGTTTTAATTTTAAAATGTAAAACATCACATTATCACACTGCCTTAGTAAATTAAAATTATACTTTTGAATGCAAACTTCAGCATTTAAGATTCTCAGCTCAACTTGAAAACTTTGCTTTATTTTGCCATTTATCTTAGAAGATAACAGGATATAGACACTTAAAACTGTATACGAAAATATTCACTTAATCTATGCACCTCTAAACTCCTGTACCTTTGTCTCCATGTTCTCAAAAAACCCCAAATGATTAGTTTAGCTGACTGCGAACAGAGTGGCCTCGGGGGAGGCTCCATCTATTATACGTTTCATTACCAAAGGAAGTAAAATTTAAAATGTCCTGACCTATAAACTTACTACAATCTGGTGCAATTTACTATAGCCCATCAGGTAGGCTCTATACCACTGAGACTGTATAATGTGCTTTACAGGATCTCCGAAACCAAATTTCCAGGATTCAAATCCATACTAAGCGACTTAAATCCTCACTGGTTCTGTTTCTTCATCTGTAAAAGGGGGATAACAGCACCTACATCAAGGGATTATTGTGCAGGTTAAAGTGCATGTGAAGTGCTTAGAACACTGCCTGGCACATAAGTACTAAGTAAGGATTTTAACTTTTTGATTCTTACATAGTATGCCTCAAATCCTTCTGTAGAACTGGAATTATTAACAAAATTGGTTAAATGAAATATGGCACATCCCTACAATGAACTACTATTTACCCATTAAAGATTATTTTAATAATCTACTATGAAAATATATTTATTTATAATATCCTGTTAGAGAGGGAAAAGTAACTTATAAAATCATGTACAATCTAATCTTATATTTAGAAAAGATGCTAATAAAGTTAGGAAATTTGCAAGTCATTGTGGTACTTAAGTGGCATTTGCCAAAAGTGACTCAGAATCATTCCTCCCCACCCATACTGGGAAAAAGACTTAAAACCGATTGTGATTCTCAGATGGTAATAATAAGGACAATCAAATGCTATAAATTAGGATTTTTAAAAATTTAGAACTGTGTACATTTAATGCATTATTCCTCCTCTACCCGCCAAAGCTGATACTTCTTAAAATGGACTGCATCCTAGAATTAAGGAAATTAAGCATTAATTTCTAATAGATATATTCCTCCAGTGCCACCCACTGCCCACACACTACCACCTCCACGGTCACTTTTAAGCAAGCTCTTGAAGTGCTCACAACTACATATATCAACAAAGACAATAAATCACCTTAAACAATCACCCAACCTTAAACAACAGATATTACTAGGTACAGTATATTGAGATTATAAGCACAAAAGACTCAGTTATTTCTAGAATACTGAACAAGGGGTGTTTGTGGTATTGCAAGTACTCAGATGGTAGCTTGTGGTACCCTTTAAACTGTTTTAAATTCTTCAACAAAATCAATACTATTAATTTCATGTTTATTTTATACAGGATTTTTGTCAAACTTATCAGCTTTAAAATGATTAATTCATAATCACCATCTGAAGACAAAATTTCCTCTCAATTAATGGTTCTCATTCTACCTACAGTTCAACTTACCCTTTTGTCTACAATATAGCCATATTTCATTTTACGGGATCTGAAATATACAATTATTATAAACAAACTGTTTTCAAATTTGCTTTCAAATGATGCCTATAAAGAGTAGATCAAGTTTTCAAGTTTACATAAATCTATACTACACCAATTCATCATTATAAATACAAGCGTTCATAACCTGTTTATTGTAATTCTATTTAGACAGCAACACTAACAAAATTCTTAATGCATACACCCCCCACCACCTGTAACTCTTTCCCTATGGTGTCATTTGGACACTTGAAAAATAACATCTCAATTCAGCAACCAAGTTTTACAACTGCTATTCCTACCAATCAAATGGTGATGCACCAAGGTCGCAATTCTTATGAGTTTTAACATATTAAGAGTACATTATTTACCTAAGACTGAAGGACTGTGCCTCTTACCTTACTTAAAAAAAAAAAAAAAAGATAGCCACATCAATTTAACTCCATATATATATGATGCTACCTATTCAATTTATTAAAAATTAAAATAAACATAATAATCAAACTAATGCTCCAAACTTACGCTATTCATGTGGAAGACACTACAAGAAGACACCATAGAGACTGCCTTGCAATAAGAAGTACAAATTCCTTCTATAGAGATGGAGAAATAAAAGGAAGGACAAATCTAGTTGTCTAAAAGACAATTCACTGTACACATTTTATTTACAGTTTTGTACACTGTCTTAATATGAATGGGACCGCTTTTCTACTTGAGCCATTTTTTAACCAAAGCAAAATAACCTAAGTATAACAAAGTGTTAAAATACAGCATAAAGATACAAAAACAGACATACTAATTCTAATTAGGAATGTAATTATGATGTTACATTTTTTATAATCCACAATTATGTTTAGGAAATCACACAAACATAGATCACTGATTTGAATGAAATGCATAAATTTGTAGCAAAGCTTTGTAGTTACAAAAAAACAAAAAAATTACCAAAGAATGCACAAAATTAATGTTTATTCCACCTTTGTGTCATATTCCTGGATCCTTCACCAATGTTACATGAGGAGAAAAACAAAAGCAAAACAAATGAAAAACTGAAATCAGAATCACTAATGTTATCAAGTAGGGAAACAAATAAATTAAAATCTAGCAGCCATCAGCAAGAGTACAGCACAGACAATGCTGTAAAAAGAAACAAAGAAAATTGTTAGAAAACTGTATGCATCATACTCTTTCAAACCAGCAAAATATGCTCCTGCATACAATGGAACAGAATCGTTCTCTTGTAAGGTATAGAAATGCAAATTCTTTTCTTTAATATTGTAGATGGGTCAAATGTGTGTGTAATCGTTAATTCTTTTAAGCTATTACAGAGTGGGCCAGGAACACATTTATGGATTCTGGGGACGATGTGTACTGTAATTCTTTGATTGGGATAGTGGACACTCTAGCCAAAATCAAAAAAAAAAAAAATGAACACAGAAGTACAAGACAAAGGCGAATGAGACTTCTCTTATATCTTAGCAACATTTAGATGGAAATCAAATTTAAATGCAGTCCACTCTGCTTTTGAAGAGGCTTTGGTTCAGCTCCCAAATCTCGATTGCTTGACGCAGTCTCCTATGAGAATACTCAGAAGGTGTCTTCTTAAACAACAAACCTATTTTTAGTGGTGGAGCCGCTCTTAGTAGCTGTGTCTGCATGGGACTGATAACCAATCACTATCTTTGGAGGAAGTCCTAACCTTTCCTTGTATACCCTCCTAGAAAATGAAAAAGAAGAAAAGTAGCCATTAATTTTTATTCAAACATACACCCCAAATCCAGTATTATTATTCTTTACATTAAAAAATAATACCTAGAGAGTGAAATAGGAAATTGCACACCTTTTTCCTTTTAGCAAAATTTACTCTTCATTTTCACAACAATCTTGGTTAATCACTTAACCAATATTTGAGAGTCTACTATGTATCAGGTACTGTGATAATTATCAGTAAATTAATAATAAGCAAAGCAAGGACAGTCTCTAGGCTCATGGTGTTTATAGTTTAGAGTACTTGATTATTTACAAACAAATAATCACAAATACAAATGGTGGAGCTGTACCACATGCATAATTAATGTATTCAAAATCAATTACACGCACGTTTTAATTTTCTGATCTAAAATGCTTCAATTATATTTTACATATAAACCTTAATAAATATTGTATGTTACTGCAATTACATTTACCTTACCTATTACCGACAAGAATGCACACACAAAAATTAAACACTGTGAAGGTGATTTATGATATTTTCAGGATAATTTAGAACATAACATGATTTCTGCCTTATATATTAACTCTACAACCTAATTTTCAAATAAGATGTGACTCTATTTTAAGAACAAATATGATGAGTATCAAAGACGGTAAGCACAGGGGCTGTGATATTATTAACAAGGAGGATCTAATCTCCTCTTTGAAAACAGAGAAATCTCTCCTTTTAAAAACTCATGAGGTCAAAGTATAATGCTAAGAGAATGAAGCACATCTGAAGGCCGAGGAACAAAAATAAGGCTGTGTGGCTACAGCTCACAAAAATGGTAAATATGAGAGATAAGGCTGACAAGGTAAAACTGGGGACAGATCGTCATACGATCTTGTGAGAACATCATAGGTCAAGTTAGGAATCCGGTATCTGAGAAAAAATAGCAAAATTTTAAAAATAGGCACCAAAATGAAACAAAAATAAAGAGATATACATTTTCATGGAGCTAAATACTGTAGCAGTATGATACCAGGAAATTTTATTCATATTCTACCCTTCAGAAGACTTTACTACCTTCCTTCGAATAGGGTATTTAAAAATAATTTTATAACTAAAATTATAACTATCATCAGATTTATATTAGGATATAATGTATTACTCTCGATTATACTTAATCACTAAAAATGCCAGAAAGAGCACTGAGCCATGCAACTTAAAAGGGTGAAAAAAAATTTTTCCTTGAAAAAGTGAGGCCAAAAGTTTTATAGAGATTTCAAAAATGTTTAATATTGACACAAATAAAAAACTTTCTGAGGAAAGAAGTTCATACTTAGTTTCTTTAACACATTTTCAAAGAAAGAGGAGACCCCCACAGTCAGTAAGTTTTAAGGCTGACAGAAAGATCACGAATATGGTGACAAATCAACAATCAACCTTCTCTTACAAGAAACCCCGTGGAGAATGAAACCTGGAAAATCCCCACATCTTTTAATCCAGAAAGGAATTATGTTCACAGGAGAATTCATAATGTTTGAAAAATCAACATGCAAAGAGGCAAACCAAACATATTGTGACTTATGACTGGTACTTAATTTTAACACAAAATTTAAAGTCCAATTTCACTAATTTAAGTATAGTAAAAAGAAAATCCTAGTTAACACTGACTGACATTTGCGGGGGGTGGGGGAGATGCGGGGGTGGGGACAACAGGCAACTTTTGCAAATAGTAATATTTGCCAAAAAAAAGTTTTAAAATTTATACATGTGGGTTTTAAATATGGACAAAACCAAGCTACTGTCACTTTAACTTCAATGAAAATTTTACGCAAGTGTACACATGTGTGCAAAATATACATATACTATTTGCCAATATTCACCAAATTATTGAGTATTATACATTAGCATTATGGTTTTAAAGTAAGGCAAAAAAGACATATTCTCATATGCTAAATAATAAAATGCTACATGCTAAAATAGTGATTATATACCCCATTGCTAGGAAAAAGAAATTTTACGGAAGTGAAAAAAATATGAATAAGACACTGAATACCAATGCACAGCAGTTCAAGATTATAAAAGTGTTCATGAAAACAAGGAAAATAATGGTCTACATAAATACTTTTTATTTAAAAAGTACTTCTGCTTTTAGTTACCTATTTTAAAAGAAGCACACAAAAAGCAAAACTTACCCTATATGTGTAACAGCTTCTCTGTTTTCACATTCAGTAGTCCATATTGCTATTTTATCACCTTTAGCTCTAACATTAACCACAGCTCCACATACATCATCACTGTAGTCATCAAAAGATTCTCCAATAAGGCACAGCAGCTTAAAAGAATAAACCCAAATCTCAAATTACATTCAATAGATGATAAACAGCTTATTAAGCTGCAAATGTCTCAAGTATTTGTATATACACAAAACTGAAAAAGTTTTAAAATCAAGAGTCGACTTTCTGGGGCTCCTGCGAAAGTAGATATAGCGGAGCGGCCGCCGCAGGGTCCGGAGGCGGGTAGGGGAACCCACCAGGCCGGAACCTTCTGGAACTCTTTCCTGAGGGAATCGTGACGAAGATGTGGACCAGTGGATTTGAAAGCTATAGCAGTTCCTCTTTTGGGGGAGCCGGAGGCTACACACAGTCCCCTGGGGGCTTTGGATCACCGACACCTTCCCAGGCCGAAAAGAAATCTAGAGCCCGAGCTCAGCATATTGTACCCTGTACCATATCTCAGCTGCTTTCTGATACTCTGGTTGATGAAGTGTTCAAAATTGGAAATGTTGAGATTTCACAGGTCACTACTGTGGGGATAATCAGAAATGCAGAGAAGGCTGCAACCAACATTGTTTACAAAATAGATGACATGACGGCTGCACCCATGGATGTTCACCAGTGGGTTGACACAGATGATGCCAGCAGTGAAAACACTGTGGTTCCTCCAGAAACATATGTGAAAGTGGCTGGTCATCTGAGATCTTTTCAGAACAAGAAAAGTCTGGTAGCCTTTAAGATCATGCCCCTGGAGGATATGAATGAGTTCACCACACATATTCTGGAAGTAGTCAATGCACACATGATGCTGAGCAAGTCTAACAGCCAGCCCTCAGCAGGGAGAGCACCTATCAGCAATCCAGGAATGGGTGAAGCTGGGAACTTTGGTGGGAATAGCTTCATGCCAGCAAATGGCCTCACTGTGGCCCAGAACCAGGTACTGAATTTGATTAAGGCTTGCCCAAGGCCTGAAGGATTGAACTTTCAGGATCTCAAGAATCAGCTCCAACACATGACCGTAGCCTCAATCAAGCAAGCTGTGGATTTTCTAAGCAACGAGGGACACATCTATTCCACTGTGGATGATGATCATTTTAAATCCACAGACACAGAATAACTGGATCTAATTGGGTACCCGAGATATTTTCCAGCTGGACTTTTTATGCAATCTCTTGTCTCCAGCTGTGCATATATTTGGCAGGTTGACTTCTAGGAAGCAGGTTTCATCTATAAAAGGTTTCAACTGACATCCTTTTGAAACTTACTACTGTTCTGTGTTTTTGAAGCTCAGAGGGATATGGGCAACTGACAGGGATGTAAACCAGTGCGGAATTTCTTAAAGAAGTTACAAATTAGTTAGTTACAATATCAGGATAAATGGAATTGGAAGAGGGATGCTACCAAGAGGGTTGGGCGGTATTACTTGAATAATTACGCAGGAGTTTTTATTCCTAAATTGTTTCCTGTTAAGAGTAGGACTAGGGCCTGTCAGCAGAGAGCTAGCCATGAAGCCCACTAACCTCTGCCTGTTTTTGTTCCCCACTTTGGTTATGTGTTGTTACTTCCAGAATTGCACTTTCTTTCACTTTGTCATAACTGCTGCCCAAAGTGTGTTTTTATAAGCATGGGGTTCTAGAATGGTGGTTTCCTGGGGCAGAGTAAGATATGTATTTTGTACAAAATAAGCACATTCATATGTTTAATAAAAGTTCTATTGCAAAAAAAAAAAAAAAAAGTCGACTTTCTGAATGCCTAAATTATATTTATAGATATATAGTTTTTTGTCCTGGCCTTTAAAAAATTTGTTAATTTGATTCTTTAATACCAAGAACATGATCAGTTTTGTTAACTTTTTTAGCAAATTCGGCAACTGATGTCAGGGCACATAAAAGGTGAATTATTTTATTAATATTCACTTTGCTCTGCTACTGCTTATACTTGCCAGCAAACAAATATTAATGGAATAACTGAAAAAGCTGTTTAATTATCTCTTGTTCTTGTTGTTTTTCATGAACATTTTCTAACTTTTAAAAAAACTGTGGTAAATACATGACATAAAATTTACCATATTAACCATTTTTAAGTGTACGGTTCAGTGGCATTAAGTATATTCACAATGTACCAACAATCTCCAGAACTTTTGTCATCCTGCAAAACTGAAATCACTTTTTAATGCAGAATTCTAATTACTGATAATCTCTCCCAAAATCAAAATTAAGTTTCTTTTTTTAAAAACTTATTTATTTATTTGGTTGCACCAGGTCTTAGTTGCGGCCGGCGGGCTCCTTAGTTGCAGTTCTCGGGCTCCCTAGTTGCAGCTCGCCAGCTCCTTAGTTGCGGCATGTGGGCTCCTTAGTTGCGGCCAGTGGGCTCCTTAGTTGCGGCATATGAACTCTTAGCTGCGGCATGCATGTGGGAACTAGTTCCCTGAGCAGGTATCGAATCCGGGCCCCCTGCATTGGGAGCCAGGAGTCTTAACCACTGCATCGCCAGGGAATTCCCGCAAAATTAAGTTTCTTCTTTAAAAAGCCATTCACTGAAATATTTATTATTGCTCAACTTAGTAAGGGCTAACTATAAACCAGACACTGTCAAGTGATAGGGATACAAAAGAGACTATAATCCCTGCTCCTAAAAGCTTGGGGTTTGAAAACTTTCACTAGAGAAAATGCCTATTATCTCATATTTAATAAATGTCGTATGAAGCCAAAAGTTCCAAGTTACATCACAACATATAAGCTGAATGATATCAAGCTACAATTTCACTGTTTCCTTCATTGATCTAAAAAGTTTAGTATACAGAGCAATACTCTAAGAGGATTGTAAAAAAACTTACATCATACAAAATGTGAGAGGTTCTATAATTTTGAACTTAATGAAATGACCAAGATGACCTTATTCTGGAAGGTGAGTCAACTGCCAATCACTTTCTGGATGTGTAATATGTGGTAGGGAGTTTCACTGTACTAGTATGTAAGAAGTATACAAGATTCACAGGACAGAACAAAACTAAGTGCTGGCTTAGCTAGAGTGGGAATCCTTATCTCGTCTTGAATTAAGTAACCAATGTAAAATGTAACATAAGTTAAGTTTAAGTATTCCAAAACAGCTTTATAATTTTAAAACCTTACTGTCTCTAGCCAAAAGCGATCGAGGTCACTTCGTCTCTGCTGTTTGTTCAATGTAATTAGCCATCGTCCTCCTCGTTTGTTTTTCTCATCTTCCCACATAGGCTCAATACCATCCTACAAGGTTAGGGAGACAACACTATGAGACAATATTGTTACTTTAACTTGAGATCATCACTAGAAACAGCAAGCAACAACCCTATTAACTATTCACTTTATATCCATAAAACTGTTAATTGATGTAGTGGGGAAAAAAGCACACAAGACTTAAAGCAAAATTAGAGTCCTGACTTGGGCACTTGTTAACTATCAAACCTTGGGTTTCGCTTAATTTGGAGGCTCTAAAACATTCTGAGTAACAGATACCTTTGAGAAGCTGTATACATTTCTATACCTAGAAAATATATACAAAACTTACACAATTTCAGAGAGCTAATGACTGTCCCACCCACTACCAGCTGACAAAACTCATAAATATCTCAAGGACCCACACACTCCAGGCTAAGAATTCCTGACAAACTCTGGACTTCAGTCTACTCAAATATATAAAGAAGAAACGGACTGGATGATCTATTTGGATGATCAAAGTTCTCCTCAAAATCAATCACAGGATGTGCCCATACAGTCTGACTCTCACTTAATTTCAATAACTGGGTTGGCCAAAAGGTTCATTTGGTTTTTTTCCGTAAGATGGATCTAGTAGCACTCAGTTGTCTTTAACTTCATTCAAAACAATTTCGTTAGATTGTATGTGACAGCTGTCATATCAGCGTGCATTTAAAAAAAGACTTATCAGAATTGGTGAATTTTCATGTAGCCACTTTAATATTGAAGATGGAAGAAAAAAAGCAACATTTTCGGCTTTATTATTTCAAGAAAGGTAAAAATGCAACTGAAATGCAAAAAAAAGATTTGTGCAGTGTATGGAGAAGGCGCTGTGACTGATCGAACGTGTCTAAAGTGGTTTGCAAAGTTTTGTGCTGGAGATTTCTCACTGGACGATGCTGCACGGTCAGGCAGACCAGTTGAAGTCGATAGCAATCAAATCGAGACATAAACTGAGAACAATCAACGTAATACCACACAGGAGAGAGCCAACATACTCAAAATATCAAAATCAAGCGCTGACAATCATTTACACCAGCTTGGTTATATGAATCGCTTTGATGTTTAGGTTCCACATAAGTTAAAAAAACCTTCTTGAACGTATTCAAGCATGCAATTCTCTACTTAAACGTAATGAAAACGTTCCATTTTTAAAACAAGTTTTGACAGGTGATGAAAAGTGGATACTGCACAATAATGTGGAACGGGAGAGATCCTGGGCAAGCTGAATGAACCACCACCAACCACACCAAAGGCTGAATACGTTGTTCAATAAAGTTCTTGGAGAAAATGAAAAACATGCCTTGAGTAAATACAATTAGAGAAGAAAAACAAAAACAATTAGAGAAGAAAAACACTAGACGTTCTGATGAAGGGCAAAACAGAACACCGTTAATTTAACTAGACAACTAGACCTATGAATTACGGGGCTTCAAATGTAGTTCTATTACTTTAAAACATGTCTTAACTAAATTAAATGTGTCTTTTATTTTTACTTAAAAAAATGTGTCTTTTATTTTTACCAAAAAGGCACTTTTTGGCCAACCCAATATTTATACTAAAATAGGGCAAAATATATTTATGCTAAAACCTGGTAAAGCTAATTTAATTATTCTCCAAGCATCACAACATTAACTATTCCTAAGTTTATGGCAAGATTTTTTAATGAATACCTGAATGGTCCAGTCTTATAATAAATATATGAAATCACCAATTAAACATACCTTAAAAAGTGAGTAGTCACAGCCAGGCATTAAATTACTAGACAACTGGATATGGTTGTACAGACTAGGTAAAAGAAAAGAACAATTATAAACGTAGCATATGTAATGCAAAGTTTAGGTGCGTACATATACGTTCAGAGAATATGATAAAAATAAGATGAAAACTCATGTTTACTTCCCACCCCCATGAAGTCAATTTCTGAAATGGACCAAACAGATCTTAGTAACAGCTTCAAGAGTCAACATCTGATGATTTTCAAGAAAATATTTCTAATAATTTTATTCTAACAATTTTGATGTATTAGTTAACTGAATACATACATATATATGTATATACAAGAAACTGAAAAGAGAGGTATGAAGTGGCTTTAAGTAGATGAAAGAATCCGTGAGGCTAATGAGCAGTTTTAAACACACAAAAAGACAAATCAAGAGAAAGCAAGACAAACTCCCTGACCATCAGGATTGCATGACTAAAATAAGTCAACATTATTATCCTTGAAAGTATCCAAGAGCGGAACAGATCAATGGTTCCCAAACACCACACACCATTACTAGTTTAAGTCAGCATAATAATCTTTTGGGGAGCTTTTAAAAACAAAACAGGACGTCCCTGGTGGTGCAGTGGTTAAGAATCTACCTGCCAATGCAGGGGACACAGGTTCGAGCCCTGGCCCGGGAAGATCCCACATGCCACGGAGCAATTAAGCCCGTGTGCCACAACTACTGAGCCCGTGTGCCACAACTACTGAAGGCCGCCTGTCTAGAGCCCATGCTCCGCAACAAGAGAAGCCTCTGCAATAAGAAGCCCACGCACCGCAACTGAGAGTAGGCCCCGCTCACCGCAATTAGAGAAAGCCCACACACAGCAAGACCCAACGCAGCCAAAAATAAATAAATTTATTAAAATAGCAACCAAAAAAATATAAAAAACAGTTCCTTACCCTACTTCTTGAGATTTTAATTCCTTAAATATAGGATGGAACCATAGAATCTGTATTTTTAAACTACTTCCCAAATAGTAATATCTAACTAAGGATAATAACACCACCCATGGTCACTAGTCATATAGCTAAGATCATCACTTCTGTATAAAATATTGGAGACAGGCAAAGCATTCTTACTCTGTTGCCAGTTTTATAACAATTTTGCTGTGATAGACTTCAGGAGATCAAATGATCTAGGCTTCTACCTTCAAGCTAGTGAAATATCTAAATTAAATTTTAAAAAATTTCTTAAACAATGTTTTCAATTAAAAGTGACCACTCAAAGTGGTCTCAATATACAGTTTTCTCTTATTCTATGCTTCGTTTTCAGCGATTCAAATGCATACTAAATGCCTAATATGGGCAAAGCACTAGAAATATACAGAAAATTGTTTCTGCCCTGGAGGAAGTATACATTACATGCATGAATTTTCTAATCACAATCTGTTAGTCTTTGTGCTACACTCAGGGAGTTAACATTAAAACATAAGAATCACATCACTGGTATGATCCAAAATACACCAGCTGAACAAATTAGAATACTTAGATAACTGCTAGGTAATTTACAGCTCTTAAAAATGTTTTTAACAAGTTGTATCTTTCATGTTCTCAAATAGTTTCTCCCCATACATTTTTCAAGCAAATAAGACATACTAAATCAACTTTGTTTTTAAAGAATCAATATTCCCAAACCTCCTGAAAAGAACTTTATCATTTTAAATTATATTTTGAAGTCATGCAAAGATTTAAGACCCTGAAATCTTAACTTTTTCCTAAATCTGAAACAAAATCTCAAAAATATTTCAACTATTCTTCTTGATGTTGATCACGAAGTATAATGAAATTAATAAACTATCATCAGAGATATTGTCATTCTTTGACAAACCCTGAATTATGAGCAGTTCAGCCTTTGAAATCTTGGAATCTCTATCACAGGAAACCCAGATATTATACTGGAAAGAATCTGCAGAAATGAGGGCCTAAGAAAGCTCTGGAATACCTAAGAATAGGGCAAATGTATGTAGGCAACCAAGAAAGGGGACAAGCTCCTAAAAGTTGTTGGAAGTTCTAGGAACAATAAAGGATTCTCAACGAAAGAGATCTCAGGACAAAGAATAGAGAACAGGCAGAGCTAAAAGACGACAAGACGGAAGCTTTCTAAAACTGATGAGGAATAATCACCAATTCAAACAGTTGTGAGAAGATGGACAAACAAAAAGGTGAATATTAACTGTTCACACCTTACCCTTCATTTTGTGAATGCAACTTAAAATGAAAAATTACACAACTAATAAGACAACAAACATCCTAAAATGAATGGTTACTTACGCCCAAAAGTCTTCAACAGTATCAAACTTAGAGATCAGCCGAAGGTTTGCTTGCCAAGTTTTGCTTTTATCATTTTTAAAAAACCAGAGTGCCCATCTAAAAACAGAAAGTCAGTGTCAAAAAAAAAAAAAAAAAAAAGAGGTAGCTTTACATCCATGTTCAAAGCAGCATTATTCACAACAGCCAAAAGGGGGAAGTGTCTATTGTCAGATGAATGAACAAAATGTATTGTGGAATATTAAACAGCCTTAAAAAGGAAGGAAAATGAAATGAGTCCATCAAAGAAGACAAATACTGTATGCTCCACTTGTATGAGGCACCCAGAGTAGTAAAGTAGAATGGTGGTTGCCAGGGGCTAAAAGGGAAGGGGAATGGAGAGTTGTTGTTTAATGGGTAGAGAGTTTAAGTTTTTCTGCAAGATAAAGAGAGTTCGGGGAGATTGGTTGCACAACAATGGGGGTGTACTTAACACTATTGAACTGTACATTTAAAAATGGTTAAGATAGTAAATTTATATATGTGTTTTACCACAATTAAAAATAAATAAAGTAAATAAAAACTTTATTTATAGTAGCAAATGAGTAGTTTTCTCTATTTCTTTCATTTAAAAAGTATATATTTTGGGAGTTCCCTGGTGGCCTAGTGGTTAGGATTTGGGGCTTTGGGGAACTGAGATCCTGCAAGCTGTGTGGTGTGGCTAAAAAATAAATAAATAGATAAATAAAATGAAAAGTATGTGTTTTGTACCTACTATGTAACAGATTCTCTGCTATACTTAGAGATCCACTGAGGCTCATCCCACAGAGAGTTCACAGAAATGTTGTACAGAGACAATTACAATGTCCTAAGTGCTATGATAGAGATAATTAAGCAGTTATTTAAGAAAAACAGACCAGGAGCACTTAACTGGAAAGGAAAGTGGGGAAGAGGGAAGCTGAATTTACAGAGAAACAAGAGGAGAGAAATGAGAGCACTAGGAATGGGGGGGGGGGGCGGGGAACTCATACAAAATGGGAATATAATAAAGGGATTCATTGAGTAATGCTACCACAGATATATTCTGAAATAATGCATACCAGTTTCTATGTATCTGTATATACTTTGTCTAAAAAAGTTTTATTCTAATACTTTGAAGGCAAACTCATGTCACATAAAAGTTACACTTAAGTATTATCATCCCAGTATGATTCATCTTTAGTAAAATTGTATTTTCTGAATTACTATACCACTTCTAAGGGAATTTCACTTACTCATTGATAAAAATGTTGTCTGAAGACAGGTTTCCAAGTGGACATATATTTCATAACTTTATGATTAATGCTTGATAATCTCAGACATAAAAATGAGATGCATTTCAGCACCTACTTGATAATTTGTATTTGCCAACCCACTATCAAGGAAAAAAAATTTTTTTAAAAAGCAAAGGCAGAAAAACTATTAAACATACACACACTGTGTCAAGTATTGTACTCTGGATTTCTAAAATTAATTCAGTCTTTCCTCAAAAATTTAAAAATGGAACTACCACTGGATCCAGCAATTCCACTTCTGGGCATTTATCAGAAGAAAATGAAAAGGCTAACTTGAAAACGATATGTGCAGCCCCATGATAAGCAAAGACACGGAAGCAACTTAAATGTCCATCAAGGCATGAATAAGGAAAATATGGTGTATATATATATACATTTTCAATGGATTATTCAGTCATAAAAATGAAGGAAATCTTGCTGTTTGCAACATGGATGGACCCTGAGGACTTTGTGCTAAGTTAAATAAATCAGACACTAGACAGGAAAAACAAATACTGTATGATCTTGCTGATATGTGCAATCTTAAAAAAAAACTTAAAAAAAACAAACTACCCCCCAAAAAACCACCCCAAGCTCACTGATACAGAGAAGAGATTGGTGGTTCCCAGAGGCATAAGGGTGGGGGAATGCATGAAGCGGGTCAAATGTATACACACTTCCAGTTGTAAAATAAGTAAGTCATGGGGATGTAAAGTACAACATGGTGATAATACTGCATTGCAAATTTGAAAGTTGCTAAGGGACTAAATCTTAAAAGTTCTCAACACAAGAAAAAAAAAATTATAAATATGTATTGTGATGGATGTTGACTTACTGTGATCATTTCACAATACATACAAATATTAAATCATGTACATCTGAAACTGTTACACCTCAATTAAAAATAATAATAATAAAATTTAATTCCATCTTTAAAAAAAAAACTGCATTCAGCCATTAAACATATAAAGATATATCCTAAGAAAATAATTGGATTAACTAAGCAAAAATGTTTGTACAGGAATATTCTTAATTTTGGAAAATTTTGGAAACATCTTAAGTGCCTACCAACAGTTCTCAAAATGTGGTTTACAGGTCCCTAGGGGATCCTAAGGCCCTTTCAAGGAGCGCTGATGAGTAAAAACTATTTCATAAAAATGCTAAGACATTTTATTTTTCACTGTGTTGATATTTGCACTGATGATGCAAAAGCAACGGTTGGTAAACCCACCGGTGCCGTACATAGCAAGAATTATACAGTGGCACCAATTTGTACAAGTAGTCACTGTATCCTTTATTATCACCAACTCTCA
The DNA here is from genome assembly GCF_009873245.2 of Balaenoptera musculus. Classification (NCBI taxonomy): domain Eukaryota; kingdom Metazoa; phylum Chordata; class Mammalia; order Artiodactyla; family Balaenopteridae; genus Balaenoptera; species Balaenoptera musculus. Next base: position 19,021,702 of record NC_045789.1, read on the forward strand.
CAGTAATAATGTCAGTTTCAGTTAAGAATGCCACTGAATGGAAACCAGCAGTAAAAACTACTGGTTTCGTTAAATTTCAATCTGTGTACATGTCTCTTTCTGCACAAAAAATATTTCTGCATACCAAATATCAATACAATGCTTAGGCAGTTGAGTTGTGAGGTGAACTAGTTACTTTTTTCAAAGAGCACCACTTTTACTTGGAAGAAGATTGGCTGATCAACCATGACTATTTCTTGAAAAATGAACAGATTGAGCCAGCTGCTAAAATTTGAGCTTTCAGGAGAAAATCAGAATTTTGGAAAGCCTGCATGTGTCACTATGAGCTTAACAACTTAATAAAACTTGATGATATTTCTGATGAGTTTAGGTAGTGATAATAATTAATGTTATTGTTTTGATATCATATAATGAAAAGTGCCAATATTTGGAAGATGTGAAAACTCACTGAACCAATATTTTCCAAATGACCAGTGGTGTGCATGGGTGAAGGATACATTCCAAATGCAAGAGAGACCAATGGATTTTAATGTAACAGAGTAGAAAAAGTTCTTGGATATGGTTTCAGATTCTACAATGCAGCTAACATGTAAGAAACCTAGCATCAAAGGAAGGAGATAGTCATAATTATTTTAAAAGGCTATTAAAATTTCTCCTCCCTTTTCCAACCATGTACCTGTCTGAGGCCGTATTTTATTCTCATACTTTCTCTGAAACAACTTATCTCTAAAGACAATGCAGAAGCAACTATGAAAATCCAGCTGACTTCTATTAAGTCAGGCACTTAAAAAGATTTACAAAAATACTTCCCACTGTGTATTTTTTATGTATCCTTCCCACTACGTATTTTTTATTTTGAATAAATTTTTTTCATAAAAATTATTTAATTAACATGCAATGGGTTAAGTACATATATAATTTTACATTTTTAAACGTTTATTTTCTAATATAGCAAATGAAAATAGATAAAAATCTACATAACCAAAGCACTGTGGAATCCTCAATAATTTTTAAGAATGTAAAGGGGTCCTGAGCCCAAAGAAGTAAAATTTAAATAAAATATAATATATATAATATAATAAATGCAAGAGACTGCTAGGCAGCTATTAAATAGGATAATTGTGTGAGTAAAATTCTCCTAAGACTGACATGAAACCCAGAAACCATGGAAGAAAGCTGGTATTTGATTACATGAAAATCAAAAACCTCTAAAATAACATAACTCCTTAGACAATGTTAAAAGACAAATGATTTGGAAATGCATTTTCAACCTAATCCCCCCTGGAATAGGTCAACATCCTTAATACACAATGCTTGGAAATAAATGAGAAGAAAACCCCAAAGAAAATAACAGATAAAAGAACTGAACAGACTGCTCACAGGTAAAAACACAAATAAGCGATTGTTTTCAACAAAAATGTTTTGAAATTTCAATAAAAGAAATGTAAATTTAAAACAATAAGACACTGTCTTCACAAATCAGACTAGAACCAATCTGACAGGCAATTAAATTTAAAAGATTGATGGTGTTGGCAAGGATGTAGAAACCAGTAACTCTTAAACTGTTAAGAGTCTAAGCTGATAAAGGAGGATAATTTGGCAATATCTACAAAGGTAGTTAAAGGGTAGTCTTTAACCTAAGAACTCTGAAATTTTACCCTAGATATATTCACACAAGTGCAAAAAAATATATAAGGACGTATACGTTATAGCGCTGTTTGTAAATAGAAAAAAATTCTATATACACATTAATGTAAGCCTGATAAAATGCATGACTATATATTCATTTAATACAAGGCAGTGGTTTAAAATAATGAGTCAAAACCTGCATATACAAACAAAAAAACTCAACAGTATGGCCATCTATATAAAAAAAGTATATATGCATATTGAAAGGTTTTGGAAACATACAAACCAAATTTTTAACACTGACTATTCTGGGGAATGGAGAAAAGCAAAATGGGGAAGAAGGTATCAGAAAAAAGCGGAGAACTTTTACTTTATATACTTTGTACCCCAATGATTTAATCTTTCTTATAATAATTATAGTGGTTTTTTAAAAAAGAAAATATAATTCTGCAATATTTACAAGAAGTAAATAATGAAGAAACTACCAACATTGGAACCAAAAATGTCTTAAAATAGTTTTCCATATGATACTATTTTACACAAGAAATAGAACTGATAAGAGAAATTGAAATCCTCACAAACTTCATTTTAGGATTTAATCAGTTTGTTCACTGATAGGACAGGAATCTCTTCTCAGATTTCACTTAAGCTATGAGGGATACATGCCTTGATTATTTCTCCCCACAAAACAGCAATACTAAGAACTGTGTTCACAGTCAGAAGACAGAGCTAGCTTTTTATATACCACTGAAAAGATGAAAAAAAATACTTTAAAAGTTTTGGTACTGCTGCTAGGTTAGCTAAATGAAATTGCCACTAATCAACTGTTCAACTATTACCTTTGGCACAATGCTTTCCTGAGGAAGAATTTTTACCCTTTATGGACTATTTGACCTTTGACATCTCACTCACGAGCTGACAATTCCCAATGTCTAGAGAACTGCTGAACCACAGGTCTCCTATGAAAAAACTACTGAATGTGTTTGGACTATTATTTCAATAGGTCTACCATGATAACGAAGAAATGATAAAAAAATAAAGGGACATAAAAGGACAACACATTTTTCAGATAAATGAAACTAAATTATAGACAGTCTCGTGGGATCTTTAAAGTAAAGAGAGTAAAAGGCCTGGGAGTGGGTGGAATGAAAGGAACTGAAGATCCTCAGAAGTTAATTCCTTTAATGAAAGGAATTAAAGATCCTCAAAAGTTCATTCCAATTTACTTTCCTCCAGATTCTTACAATGTTTCTGAGTTGCCATTTTCTTCCCACCATCAGCTCTCAGTGAATCTGTGTTAATTTTCATCATGTAAGCCAGAAAGACAATTAAGTAAAAACACAAACATACTGGGAAGTGGTAGGGTAGAGATAGGAAAAACCATATACTGAACTATTAAACTACTACACAGTAACTATGAAAACTTAACTCATCCTAAACTCTCCTCTTTTCCTCACCTAACTTCTCTTAAATACAACCAACCAATCTCCAGACTCCACATCCCCTAGCTCTCTTTTCTCCTTCACAGACCCACTTCAAATTGCCTATTCCTGCTCTATACATTTGTATACTTTCTATTCACTCTTCAAACTATGCCAATCTTTTTCCATCACCTGCTCTACTAAACTTTCTCCAATGTTAGCAAGGACTTATTGTTCAATCCAATGAACATTTGACCTTTCTGTGGCAAATATGCTTATCTTGTCCTTAAAATAAACCATCTGCTAGGTTTCCACGACCAAGCACTCTTTCCTAGTTTATACAGTTTATATGTCTATACCCTTCAAAGGCATTCTTTTTTTTTTAAATTTTACTGAAGTACAGTTGATTTACAATGTTGTGTTAATTTCTGCTGTACAGCAAAGTGACTCAGTTATACATATACATATATTCTTTTTCATATTCTTTTCCATTATGGTTTATCACAGGATATTGAATATAGTTCCCTGTGCTATACAGTAGGACCTTGCTGTTTATCCATTCTAGACACACCAGTTTACATCTGCTAATCCCAAATTCCCAGCCCATCCCTCCCCCACACCCCTCCCACTTGGCAACCACAAGACTGTTCTCTTCATAGGCATTCTTACTCAAAAAAATCCCCTATGTGCTAATATTCCAAGCCTCTGTTGTGGGAACTCACTTACTACTGTGGTTTCAATTACCATCAATTACCAATGAATTTCAAACCACTCTTTCAAAATTCTACTATCTGAGCTCAAGATTCACACATAAAACTGTTTGCTAGACATGGGGCATCCAAATGAAAACGGAATCCTTCACCTATCTAAAACTAGTCTCATCTAACTTTTCCCTCCAAACCTGTCCCATCCACCATTTACCTTGCTGCCTAAGTCAGAACACCTATGTGTCAGAAAGCTTACCTGTTCTGTAAAGGATGTTTAATATAGTGTTCTGGGTTAGCAACCTCCTGATTAGATTCTGTTTTCTCTTCTTCTGTAGGTGGGGGATTAGGAGTAGGGGTGGTTTCCTAGTGGAAAATAATTAAACATTATGAACTTCTTAACATGAAATAACATTAAGAAATTTCTTTATTTTTAAATTTTTATTGCAATATAGTTAATTCACAATGCTGTGAAAAATTAATTCCTATGACAGCAATACTCTAAATAAATTTGAACCAATATTGTCCACATTTTTTTTAAGGAGAATGAATTAACAGGAGAAGCACTGGATAAAATAGACCACAGATCAAACTCTAAGCACCAGACTCTTCATTCTAGCATCTCTTCATTATGAACAAAAGGTTTCTCAAATTTAAAAACATAATAATAATAATTTTGTATATTCTTATCTTCCACTTACACATTTTAATATAAGATTGTTAGAGACCATGGAAAAAAGTTGGGAAAATCAAGTACCTTTCTTAACATACCAAACACGGTGCATAGTGGAAGTGGGGGGGATACAACTAAAGTTTGGAGAGTATATTAACTATATCACAATGACACAAACACAAAAGTCTTTATAAAGTGATCAAGACAATACTACACAGGTCCTTGCTTTCATGTTACACTGTTATTATATATGGTAACAAAGTTCAGCAACTTCTGTCATTTTCAATTGGCCCTAAGCAAAAAAGCTGGACATTGGCTTGAACTTAAATTCTTCTAGGCTAGACATAACTGTCATCTGAAAATGTCAGGGAAAAAAGGAGGCTGGGAATAATAAGTGTTCTCCACATTAATCCATGTAACTCTTCACCCTACTGTAAATTGGTATCAACACATAGCTAAGAAAAGGGACCAGAAGCTGAAACAAAAGCTGATACAAAAAAGGAGGGCACTGCAACAAGGGTTTGGATATCAGATTTAAATCCAACTAGCAAAACAATACAGATATATGTTCACATTAACAACATTCTGTAAATCAGAGATGTATCATCTAAAAAATGACTTCAGGAGCAGACAGGTGATACACATTTTACAAAATAAAATACATTTTTCTTATCAACAAGACACCTCCAGTAACTACTTTTTACTAGCCTATGAAGTCACTCATAGCACGGGCTTTATCTTGATTTTGCTCACAACTGTAATGCCAATGATCACAACCCTACACCAATAGGAACTTACTGGCTTGATTACTTAACAGAATAAATTTAAATGTTTACACAGAGTAGTTAAGGCCCTAAAATTTACATACACAGAGTAGCCAATGCCTTAACAGCACCAGAGCACCAATCATTTTTAACAGCATTTCCTCATCACAATCAATTTACATCTTCAAATAGATGATCATTACCAAATGCCATTCCTTACTCTACCAGCTTAAAATTAATGATGGTCTCCAGACAGAGGCAGTCTGAGTGAACAGAGAAAATAGCCAACAGTTAGGGACTGATAAGGCAGGTGGGTTTGGGGGACAGGGTACCAGAGAAAAGTGAGCTGCAGAGAAGTGAGCCTCAAAAATCTATGTAAAAATCCCTGAAGTCCTTGGCTATGACTCCTAAACTGAGATATTCAGAGTGCAACTCCGGGTAGCCTAGCAGGGAACAGCTGAGCCAAGACTTCAGAGCCTGAACAGCATTAGGAAAACTAGTTCAGACCCAGCCAGAGTGGATGGTTGAAAATCCTCAACTTTCAGATGAAATTGAAGAAAGGCCATGTCCTAGGTATCAGATGAAATACATATGCCTAACAAATCCTAAAACTAATCCCTGACAGGATCAAGGTAATCTACTGATAAATAAATTAACTGCCCCCAAGAACCAGACTCTCTATACTCTGGAGGAAAATAACAGAAGCGTGAGCCTCTATAAATATTATCTACAATACCTAGCAAACAATCAAACATTATTAAACATACAAAGAAAATTTTTTATAGCAACTAATGATCGAGATTAAACTGTCCATAGAAAGACATCCAGAGATCAGATACATAATCCAGATTAACAGAGTTAGCAGACAAAGTCTTAGTAACTATGATTACTATGGTAAAATAGAAGATGCAGGGAACTCCCTGGTGGTCCAGTGGTTGACTTGATGCTTTCACTGCCAGGGCTGGGTCCGATCCCTGGTCAGGGAACTAAGATCGCACAAGCCGCATGGTATGGCCACAAATATGAACAAATGAACAAACAAACAAATAAATAAAATAGAAGATGCGGAAAAAGGATAGAAAAAATAGGAGTATTTGAAAAGGGAATTGAAATCAATTTTTAAAAAGAATCAAATAGACATTAATGAACTGCCAACTACAATGTCTGAAATGGAGAGCTTATTGAATAACAAGAAACGACTCAACAGAATGTAAGACTGGTGAACTTCAAAGACAGGTCAACAGAAAATATTCAAATAATCACAGAGGAGGGGAAAACAGATAGTAAGAAATGTCAAGATGGTTAAAAAGTTCAAGGACAAGATAAGAAAGAATGGGACAGAAAGAATACAGAAAGAAAGAATAACCAAAATTTACCAAATTACATGAGGGACTCAAGTCAGATTAAAAAAACTGAGGGAACTCCAAGCAGTATAAATACAAACAAAACTACACCTGGGGGATTTCCCTGGCGGTCCAGTGGTTAGGACTTCGCCTTCCAATGTAGGGAGTGTGGGTTCAATCCCTGATCGGGGAGCTAAGATCCCACATGCCACATGGCCAAGAAACCAAACCATAAAAAAAAAAGAAGCAGTATTGTAACAAATTCAATAAAGACTTTAAAAACGGTCCACCTCAAAAACAAACAAACAAACAAACAAACAAAAACTAGACCTGGGCATATTAGACTCAAACTACTGAAAACGAAAGGAGGCAATATTAAAAGCAGTTAGGAAGAAAAATTTTAAAAAGACACATACGCATTACTTTCAACGGAAAAATAAGAATAACAGCTAACTTCTCAAAAGAAATTTTGGAAGCCATCAGACAACAGAATAACATCCTTGTGCTGAAGGGAAAAGACTGTCAACTTTGAATTCAGTGCCTAGGAGGGGACTTCCCTGGTGGTCCAGTGGCTAAGACTCTACACTCCCAATGCAAGGGTCCCGGGTTCAATCCGGGGTCAGGGAACTAGATCTCACATGACACAGCTAAAAGATAAGAAATGAATGACAGGGAAAAAAACGTAAAAAACACAAACACATGGAGACTAAACAATACGTTACTAAATAACCAAGAGATCACTGAAGAAATCAAAGAGGAAATCAAAAAATACCTAGAGACAAATGACAATGAAAACGTGACAATCCAAAACCTATGGGATGCAGCAAAAGCAGTTCTAAGAGAGAAGTTTATAGCTATACAAGCCTACCTCAAGAAACAAGAAAAATCTCAAATAAATAATCTAACCTTACACCTAAAGGAACTAGAGAAAGAAGAACAAACAAAGCCCAAAGTTAGCAGAAGGAAAGAAATCATGAAGATCAGAGCAGAAATAAATGAAATAGAAACAAAGAAAACAATAGCAAAGATCAATAAAACTAAAAGCTGGTTCTTTGAGAAGATAAACAAAATTGATAAACCATTAACCAGACTCATCACGAAAAGGAGGGAGAGGACTCAAATCAATAAAATTAGAAATGAAAAAGGAGAAGTGACAACAGACACCACAGAAATACAAAGCATCCCAAGAGACTACTACAAGCAACTCTATGCCAATAAAATGGACAACCTGGAAGAAATGGACAAATTCTTTGAAAGGTATAACCTTCCAAGAGTGAACCAGGAATAAATAGAAAATATGAACAGACCAATCACAAGTAATGAAATTAAAACTGTGATTAAAAATCTTCCAACAAACTAAAGTCCAGGACCAGATGGCTTCACAGGTGAAGTCTAGCAAACATTTAGAGAATAGCTAACACCCATCCTTCTCAAACTCTTCCAAAAAATTGCAGAGGAAGGAACAGTCCCAAACTCATTCTATGAGGCCACCATCACCCTGATACCAAAACCAGACAGAGATACTACAACAAAAGAAAATTACAGACCAATATCACTGATGAATACAGATGCAAAAATCCTCAACAGAATACTAGCAAACAGAATCCAACACCATATTAAAAGGATCATACACCATGATCAAGTGGGATTTATCCCAGGGATGCAAGGATTCTTCAATATATGCAAATCAATCAATATGATACACCTTATTAACAAATTGAAGAATAAAAACCATATGATCATCTCAGTAGATGCAGAAAAACCTTTCTTTCAACACCCATTTATGATAAAAACTCTCCAGAAAGTGGGCATAGAGGGAACCTACCTCAACATAATAAAGGCCATATATGACAAACCCACAGCAAACATCATTCAAAATGGTGAAAAACTGAAAGCATTTCCTCTAAGATCAGGAACAAGACAAGGATGTCCACTCTCACCACTATTATTCAACATAGTTTTGGAAGTCCTAGCCACAGCAATCAGAGAAGAAAAAGAAATAAAAGGAATACAAATTGGAAAAGAAGAAGTAAAACTGTCACTGTTTGCAGATGACATATTACTATACATAGAGAATCCTAAAGATGCTACCAGAAAACTAGTAGAGCTAATCAATGCATTTGGTAGAGTTGCAGGATACAAAATTAATACACAGAAATCTCTTGCATTCCTATACACTAATGATGAAAAATCTGAAAGAGAAATTAAGGAAACACTCCCATTTACCACTGCAACAAAAAGAATTAAATACCTAGGAATAAACCTACCTAGGGAGACAAAAGACCTGTATGCAGAGAACTATAAGACACTGATGAAAGAAATTAAAGATGATACCAAGAGACGGAGAGATATACCATGTTCTTGGATTGGAAGAATCAATATTGTGAAAATGACTATACTACCCAAAGCAATCTACAGATTCAATGCAATCCGTATCAAATTACCAATGGCATTTTTTACGGAACTAGAACAAAAAAATGTTAATATTTGTATGGAGACACAAAAGACCGCGAATAGCCAAAGCAGTCTTGAGGGAAAAAAACGGAGCTGGAGGAATCAGACTCCCTGACTTCAGACTATACTACAAAGCTACAGTAATCAAGACAATATGGTACTGGCACAAAAGCAGAAACACATATCAGTGGAACAAGATAGAAAGCCCAAAGATAAACCCATGCACCTATGGTCAACTAACCTATGACAAAGGAGGCAAGGATATACAATGGAGAAAAGACAGCCTCTTCAATGAGTGATGCTGGGAAAACTGGACAGCTACATGTAAAAGAATGAAATTAGAACACTGCCTAACACCATGCACAAGAAAAAACTCAAAATGGATTAGAGACCTAAATGGAAGACCGGACACTGTAAAACACTTAGAGGAAAACATAGGAAGAACACTCTTTGACATAAATCACAGCAAGATCTTTTTTGATCCACCTCCTAGAGTAATGGAAATAAAAACAAAAATAAACAAATGGAACCTAATGAAACTTCAAAGCTTTTGCACAGCAAAGGAAACCATAAACAAAATGAAAAGACAACCCTCAGAATGGGAGAAAATATTTGAAAACGCATCAACGGACAAAGGATTAATCTCCAAAATCTATAAACAGCTCATGCAGCTCAATATTAAAGAAACAAACAACCCAATCCAAAAATGGGCAGAAGAGCTAAATAGACATTTCTCCAAAGAAGACATACAGAGGGCCAACAAACACATGAAAAGATGCTCAACATCACTAATTATTAGAGAAATGCAAATCAAAACTACAATGAGGTATCACCTCACAGCAGTTAGAATGGGCATCATCAGAAAATCTACAAACAACAAATGCTGGAGAGGGTGTGGAGAAAAGGGAACCCTCTTGCACTGTTGGCAGGAATGTAAATTGGTACAGCCACTAGGGAGAACAGTATGGAGGTTCCTTAAAAACTAAAAATAGAATTACCATATGACCCAGCAATCCCACTACTGGGCATATACCCAGAGAAAACCACAATTCAAAAAGACACATGCACCCCAATGTTCACTGCAGCACTATTTACAATAGCCAGGTCATGGAAGCAACCTAAATGCCCATTGACAGACGAATGGATAAAGGAGATGTGGTACATATATACAATGGAATATTACTCAGCCATAAAAAGGAACGAAATTGGGTCATTTGTTGAGACATGGCTGGATCTAGAGACTGTCATACAAAGTGAAGTAAGTCAGAAAGAGAAAAACAAATATCGTATATTAACGCATATATGTGGAACATAGAAAAATGGTACAGATGAACCGGTTTTCAGGGCAGAAATTGAGACACAGATGTAGAGAAGAAACGTATGGACACCAAGGGGGGAAAGCCGGGGGGGGGGGGGTGGAGTGATGAATTGGGCGATTGCGATTGACATGTATACACTGATGTGTATAAAATTGAGGACTAATAAGAACCTGCTCTATATAAAAAAAAAAGTGATCAAATGTATTCTATTGGAAAGAAGCAAAAACAAACCATGTTTACTGTCTAAAAACAAAATTATATATATATACACATATATATTCGATTTTTGGAAAAAAAAAAATCAACAGAAATTAAAAACTCACCTTTGACCTTACTCAAACCTAGGATCCCTCTCCTGATTTAACTACTGGTTTATTATGTAGCTTTCAAAGACCTTTTCTAATGCATTCATATGCTTCTGAATGTTTGAAATATTAAATATTATTTTGTTTTATTGAGGTGGGTCTTTTCATATGTATGGATACTATATGTATTTCTGGAAATTGTTGAACACAGTTTTACTCTGTCTCAGACTGTATTTTAATCAATGCAAAAATTTGAAATATTATAAAGAACAATGCTTGGAATACCATATATTTTTCTTTGATTTTTTTTAGTTGAATTTTTTATACGTAAAAGTGATTCCCAAAGTCACTTAAAAATGTTAGTGCCAGTTTATACCAGCTTTCTAGTGGACAACTGGGTAACTGCAAGCAATGATGTCCAGACTCTGTAATTCTCAAAATCCTGGTTGCTTTGGGAATGTTTGGACTTTATTAAGTTGATGACAAGATAAACTGTTACTCACTGCATATTATTACATAGACATATTACTGACTTTATTACTCTATTATTAATAGTAGAATTGGCATTTTTACAATAAATATTATAGGGATTCATGTTAAGTAATAAGAATTTTCTTCTGGAAGCAAGATTTTTGACGCAAATTATGATGTTACAGAGAGAAATTATGTAAATCATTATATACTATCCTAGAATATTGAGAGGCTGAAAGGACTGTAAATAGTGTCGTAAATGAAACTGTTCACTTTGTTTCTCTTAAAAAAAAAAAAAAGGAGTTCGAATGCTGCAACTAAGGATCCCACTCGCCACAACAAAGATCCCATGTGCCACAACTAAGACCTGGCATGCCCAAAAAAATAAATATTTTAAAAAAGAAAAAAGAATTCAGTGCCTAGGAAAAATATCCTTCAGAAATAGAGAAGTAAAGTCAGACTCACACAAACTCATAAACAAACACACTCTCACACCCGAGGTCCAAAGTAAGAGGAACACCAAAAGAAAGTTTCAGGCTAGAGGGAAAAGTTCCCAGACGAGAGAATGGAAGTGCAAAAAAGAATGAAAAGCACTGGAAAAGGTAAATACGTGGGTAAATATATAAAAGACTACTAATAGTTTAAAGGAATAATAATAATGATGCCTTGTGGAGTTTAAAATAATAACGATGGTCCTACCAAAGGACTGGGTATATATGGATTTGTGACGTTGGATGTGTGAATAAAAGATACTCTTCCTGGGACGTCCCTGGCGGTTCAGTGGTTGGGACTCCGAGCTTCCACTGCAGAGGACACAGGTTTGATCCCTGGTCGGGGAACTCGGATCCCACATGCCTCATGGGGTGCTCAAAAAAGAAAAAAGATACTCTTCCTCCCAAAGTTAAGAAATACTGCAAATTCTCTTATTTACCTAAATTAAAAGAAAGGGCTTCCCTGGTGGCACAGTGGTTAAGAATCTGCCTGCCAATACAGGGGACACAGGTTCGAGCCCTGGTCCGGGAAGATCCCACATGCCACGAAGCAACTAAGCCCATGCGCCACAACTGCTGAGCCTGCGCTCTAGAGCCCGCGAGCCACAACTACTGAGCCCATGTGCTGCAACTACTGAGGCGTGCGCACCTAGAGCCTCCGCAACAAAAGAAGCCACTGCAATGAGAAGCCCGTGCACTGCAACAAAGAGTAGCCCCCGCTCACCACAACTAAAGAAAGCCCGCGTGCAGCAATGAAGACCCAACGCAGCCAAAAAATAAATAGATTAATAAATAAATAAAATTAAAAAGAATTAGCTACCATCTCTAAAAAAAAAGACAAATGATAAGTAAAACATACTCATAAGTTCACAATCCTCATTACAAACCATACTTTCACAGCACTTGTTTACACCTTTTACCTCAGCAGCATGTAAAAGACAATCAATTACGGTATGAGTAATTACAAGTTTCATAGGGTACAAAATGTCACTTCCTAACTCCTTTAGTACTTTCCTTTCTTTTCTCTTATTCTACTCTTTTCACCATTAGGAGAACGATGGAAAGCTTAGATGGTACCAAAAGTCTCTAGATATATAAGAACTAAAAGCAGGTAATAACTCAGAAAAAAATATGTTCACTTCCTTAAAAAACGTTCCTTTGAATTTTACATTCTACATTAACTGAAATTTTAGCCTTTATATTAATAATACATAATTTTTGGGTTTTCCTGTAACTGAAATAAAAAGAGCTACTCATCTTTAAATGATTGTGTAGATGTATGAATAAGTATACTAGTTTAAACTCTTTCAGTCTTTGCTTTTAATATTATATAAACATGCTAGATTAAGACAAATGCTCTAAAACACTTTGAAAAAAATGTTTATTAACCATAAACAATCTTTTCAGTATTTGAAACCCTTTTTTAATGTAAGCGCTGTATTGATGTTTCTTTTTTAGATTTTTTTCTTTTTCTCTTGGCCACACCTTGAGGCATGTGGGATCTTACTTCCCTAACCAGGAATTGAACCTGTGCCCCCTGCAGTGGAAGTGCAGAGTCCTAACCACTGGACCGCCAGGAATTCCCATCTTTTTTAGCCTTTTAAATTATTATCTACAGTTTAATAAATGTTCAAATTTTAAAACTTATTTGAATTTCTTAAATCCTCTTAATAAAGCAAAAGTGATTAATAGCCAATTGTTTCCATGACAGAATAAAAAATACTCAAATACTCTACAAAAATACTCTTTCACATGGCACAGACCAAATCTAGTAAGATTCAGAAATCATTTTCATGACGAAAATTACTTATGAAAACATTAATATTAAAAATAATGTATTAAAAGGGCATATTTTCTCAGTACAAATTTTCTCAGGTCGTATCTTGCTATGGTCATATACTTATCACAACAATCCATTCGTAATCAATAGAAACTTTTTTAATGCATATATTTTTTAATATTTATTTTTTGGCTGCATTGAGGCTTTGTTGCAGCACGCAGGATCTTTCGTTGCAGTGTGCGGGCTTCTCTCTAGCTGTGGCATGCGGGCTTAGTTGCCCTGCGGCATGTGGGATTTTAGCTCCCCGACCAGGGATCGAACCCGCACCCCCTGCACTGGGAGGCAAAGTCTTAACCACTGGACCGCCAGAGAAGTCCCCACCCTGTAAACTTCTTTTTTTAAAAAATTATTTATATTTTATTTTTGGCTGTGTTGGGTCTTCGTTGCTGCGCACGGACTTTTCTCTAGTTGCTGCGAACGGGGGGCTACTCTTCATTGTGGTGCACAGGCTTCTCACTGCAGTGGCTTCTCTTGTTGCAAAGCACGGGCTCTAGGCACATGGGCTTCAGTAGTTGTGGCACATGGGCTCAGCAGTTGTGGCTCGTGGGCTCTACAGCACAGGCTCAGTAGTTGTGGTGCATGGACCTAGTTGCTCTGCGGCATGTGGGATCTTCACAGACCAGGGCTTGAACCCGTGTTCCCTGCATTGACAGGCGGATTCTTAACCACTGGATTCTTAACCACTGCACAACCTGAGAAGTCCGCCACCCTGTAAGCTTCTTGAGTCTGCAATTATGTTGCAAATTATTGCAAAGGAAAATATTTTTTTTGTTTGAGACTACTGAGACACGCCTTATTATAAAATCATTTTCTGTCATTTCTTTCAACTTGTTTTATTTTTTTGTTTAAAATCTCTTAACTTTGAAATAATCAGGATGCTTTTTTAATTATTTTCAACGTAGATAAAGCAAAACAAAAGTAATAGCCATGTAGGATGTTATTTTAAACTTTCAGGTTAATTCTATAGGGGTGGTCTATTCTATGGGGAAATTCCAATCCCCTACACCTTTTGAATCCATGGTAGTATATACAATGAGAAGTAATGTCCAGAATGATGGCCGTGCTATATTAAATTCTTCGATCAGGGACTTCCCTGGTGGTCCAGTGGTTAAGACTATGTGCTCCCAATGCAGGGGGCCCGGGTTCAATCCCTAGTCAGGGAACCAGATCCCGCATGCCACAATGAAAGATCCCTCACGCCACATTGAAGATCCTGTGTGCCACAACTAAGACCTGGTTTAGCCAAACAAACAAATAAATAAAATTCTTTGATCAAAAATGACTTATAATTATGGACATATGCCAAATAAGAACGATGAAATATATTTTTAAAAGAACCCTAAAAAGGGGAATTCTCTGGCAGTCTAGTGGTTAGGACTTGGCACATTTACTGCTATGGCCTGGGTTCAATCCCTGGTCTGGGAGCTGAAGTCCCGCAAGTCACTCGGTGTGGCAAAAAAACAAAAACAAAACTTTCAGGTCAATCCTCAGTTAAGCATAAGCCTCAATTAACTGTAATAGATGCTCAAATTATTCATTATTTGTCTTAATTTGCTAAGTATTTATTTATTTATTTATGGCTGCATTGAGTCTTCGTTGCTGCACGCAGGCTTTCTCTAGTTGCAGCAAGCGGGGGCTACTCTTAGTTGCGGCGAGTGGGCTTCTCACTGCGGTGGCTTCTCTTGTTGCGGAGCACGGGCTCTAGGTGCGCGGGCTTCAGTAGTTGTAGCACACAGGCTCAGCAGTTGTGGCACACGGGCTTAGGTGCTTGGCGGCACGTAGGATCTTCCCAGACCAGGGCTCGAACCAGTGTCCCCTGCACTGACGGGAGGATTCTTAACCACTGTGCCACGAGGGAAGCCCTGCTAAGTACTTTTAATATAAATTGAGTTTAAAAATAAAGTATTTTGAAATTATATCTCCTCTTAAAATTCTTGTAAGGCTATTAACTAGTTAGGTATCTGAGACTTAGGATCACCAAAAATAGGTCGGTACAGGAGTACTATGTGATACTTGTAGCACCAACTTCACAAAATTCTCCTTAAAAACCCTTGGGCTTCCCTGGTGGCGCAGTGGTTGAGAATCTGCCTGCCAATGCAGGGGACAAGGGTTCGAGCCCTGGTCTGGGAGGATCCCACATGCCGCGGAGCAACTGGGCCCGTGAGCCACAATTGCTGAGCCTGCACGTCTGGAGCCTGTGCTCCGCAACAAGAGAGGCTGCGATAGTGAGGGGCCCGTGCACCGTGATGAAGAGTGGCCCCCACTTGCCGCAACTAGTGAATGCCCTCGCACAGAAACGAAGACCCAACACAGCAATAAATAAAATAAATAAATAAAAATTAAAAAAAAAAGAATAAAAATCATACAGATTAACAATGGCCTCATTTATAAAAAAAAGAAAAACATACTAGTTTTCTACCAGAGTATAAGAGACACTGGTTTAGATTATACACTCCGGAGCCATGTTACCCAGGTAGGAATCCCAACTCTGCCATTCACAGATATATGATTTGGTGGGGCAAAACACCATAGTACCAAATAACAGATAACAATATTATTGGTAACCCATCTCCAGTAGCACTTCCTTGTATTTCCCCTTCCTTGCTTCACTATTTTTTAGCTGAATGGCAAAGACCATTTGTGGCTTTAATAAAAATGTAAATGTTATTATGGCCAAGGCAGCTACAATTATCTCTACCAGTTACTAACCCAACATTTCAGTAAACTGAAGGCATTAAATAAAGATATGAAATAATGAACAAAAGGGTGAGCAAAGTAAGAACAGAAAAAGATGGTAGTGTTTTATGATTTTTAAAGTGGTTAACACCAATCCTCACACTTCTACGAAACTATGAGTTTTTACTTGATAGGTAACATTTACTAAGCAGTTACTAACAAGCAATGGGCTGCATATTTTTATATACGTTATTCAGTATATTCAATCTTCACAATACTGTGAAACTACTACTCTCTCTGCTCTTCAAATGTAAGCCCTGGGAAGTTAACAAGTCCTATCTATATTCTACATTTTACTGCAGGACTGTCAAGATTCATAGCTAGGGATACTATGTGTCCAAATTTTACCTGTTTGTCGTTTCAGCATAATTATTATTACTAAAACCCTTGTTCACTCTCAGAAGCGCCCAAAATTGGATAAAAAATCATATATGGTTACCAAGGTACTCTTTCCAGGCAGCATAACCCTACAGTATGTACTATGCTTTGTACCGCAGCCTCAGGCTCAGCACTTTCACTATCTTCCAAGCGCATGCCACTGCCAATAAATTAGAAGAAAGGCATGAATGGTACACTTCACTCTTCAAACACACACACACAAACACACACACACACACAATCCCACTACTAGGGGAAAAAGCAAGTAAATACCAACGATTGATTATACCGATTTTATATTATGCAAGACAGTGTACTAAATGGCTATGTGATCAAAATATCTCAGAAATACAGGTAAGCATATATAAAAGCTATCTTTTATGGATACAAATAACTAACTCTAAGAAGATTATTTTTTAATACAACATATGTAAATAGACTTCAGGATACTTTACTCTTCCTTTTAGTATCCACACATTCAGTTCCCAGGTCTCTTTTTAGTAAAGAGACATTTCCCCCAGTACCCTCCCATATGTAAATTAGTATAATTAATTAACTAGTACACAAAAACAAATAAAGCCTCACCACCTGCCTTGTAAGGAATGAAAAAAAAATCTGGTGTAAACAGTGAAAATTACCACAAATAATTAAACCAACTGTTTTCGGTGTCAGTTTTCAAATATATACCTATAGTAAAGGAATACCAGCTAATCTAGCATCACTCATCAGGAAAAGTGCAGCTGTGTATTTTGCAGGTCTTCTTCCTTGTCTGTAATAAAGGATCAAATTGGTGACCTTTGTGCCATAAACTAAAAAGCCAAAGTAGATAAACAACATATGTAGATTTAGCAAAATACAAACCTTTTAAGTTTAAAACACTGCTCAAATGGAGAATTTATTTTTCATGTAAAGGACTGTGAGATCCCATATATCAATTCTGATTCAAAACAGTACTTTTTAATATTCTTTTTTACTAATATAATATGACACCTAAACAATAATACTGAAAGCTGAGGTACAGAGGGAAGAGCTTTGATCATTTGCACAAATTGTGTTGTGTCTAAAAATTACTACAAAATTTAATAGCTGTTCAATTTATTATTTAAGTAATAATGTAATTACCTGACTAAACCTGATGACTAGCCCTAGACTTTCAAGTGAACAGAGTTAAATTTGCTGTGCTACAGCTAAAAATTTGTATTTCTGGATAGTCAGCAAATTACACTTAACCACATTCTACTAATATAAAAAAATTCCTATAGGTCACATTTGCATTTCTTATCTTCTAGAATGTAATTTAAAACTAGAAAGACTTGTAGGCATCTTGTTACATTTAAAATAAACTAATTCTTAAAGGAACACTAATATCTGTCAACCAAATTATTCTGCACATCTTATGTAGCTTAGGACAAGACTACAAATTCAGAAAGTGTGACAAAGACATAAGAAATAACAAACATGTATGATCAAGAATGATGAGGTTAACAATAAAATTTAAACGTCAATACTACTTAAACCAAAGGCTACCAGAAGATTCACATTTTTTAAATAACTAAGGAGAAATTTACATAAGTTGAATATTATACAAAAGTAAAAATTAGTGCTTCAAAATAACATTAAAATGATGTTAGGACAAGCATTTACATTGCACAAAACTATACTGGTTCCCGTAACATGATGATTTCTATTTCATTAATTCTTTAAAGATTTATAATTACAATTTGAAAAGCAAACATTTTAAAGAATTTGCTGCTTCTTTTAAAGTTTATTCCTTTCAAAACTTTAAAAAGCATAACTAAAATTTAATGATACTGATTAAATATTAGTTATAAAAAATCAATTTTAGGGACTTCCCTGGTGGCACAGTGGTTAAGACTCTGCGCTCCCAATGCAGGGGCCCCAGGTTCGATCCCTGGTCAGGGAACTAGATCCCACATGCATGCCGCAACTAAGAGTTTGCATGCCACAACTAAGGAGCCCGCTTGCCACAACTAAGACCTGGTGCAACCAATTAAAAAAAAGTATTTTTAAAAAGTCAATTTTAACATGTTAGTTAAATAAGCAGTTGAATTCTTTTTAAATTCCATGCGTTAGTTTTTTTAAAGTTCTGTAATGTTAAAAGTTAAAATTTCAATGTAAACTATGGTTTAATAAGAAAATTAGATTTATCCTTTTATTCTCCAAGTATTTAAGCCATCTTTCAAAAGAAATCAACCTGTATTTCTTTAAAAATTAGAAAACCAGGTACTACAGTCACTGTTTCAAATGTTCCCAGGTTTATAGAGTATGACTATATCCTTTCACTTAAGTTAATGAACCATCCAAACTTCCAAATATAAAAACATCTATATTCTTTAACCCAGCTATACTTTTAAGAGATTTCTTCAAAGGAACTGTCAGGACAATAAAAGCTTTATATATTTTATATCAGGAAGCAAAACTAGAGGCAATATATATATTAAAAGATATGACGAAAAGGCAACAGATAAATCATGGTGTTTATAATATAGCCACTAGAAGTGATGTTTGGAAAATCATTTTAAAATGTTAACATAAAGGTGGAAAAAAGGGCTTCCCTGGTGGCGCAGTGGTTAAGAATCCGCCTGCCAATGCAGGGGACACGGGTTCGAGCCCTGGTCCGGGAAGATCCCGCATGCCGCGGAGCAACTAAGCCCATGCACCACAACTACTGAGCCTGTCCTCCAGAGCCCACGAGCCACAACTACTGAAGCCCACGCACCTAGAACCCGTGCTCCGCAACGAGAGAAGCCACCGCACCGCACCGAAGAGTAGCCCCTGCTGGCAGCAACTAGAGAAAGCCCGCGCACGGCAACAAAGAACCAAAGCAGCCAAAAAAAAAAAAAAAAAAAAAAAAAAAGGTGGAAAAAAGATTTCAGGACTGAATAAATAATGAGAACTTTACTTTTGTGGGGGAGGGCACTTTATTTTTAATTTAACCAGTCCCAAATAAACGTGGTACATCCAGACAATGGAATATTATTCTGCACTAAGAAATAAGCTAACAAGCTGTGAAAAGACATAGAGGAATCTTAAATGCATATTACTAAATGAAAGGAGGCTTAAGAGGCTATCTACTGGGCTTCCCTGGTGGCACAGTGGTTAAGAATCCACCTGCTAATGCAGGGGACACAGGTTTGAGCCCTGCTCCGGGAAGACCCCACATGCCACGGAGCAACTAAGCCTGTGCACCACAACTACTGAGCCCATGTGCCACAACTACTGAAGCCCATGTGCCTAGAGCCCGTGCTCCGCAACAAGAGAAGCCACCGCAATGAGAGGCCCGCGCACCACAACGAGGAGTAGCCCCCGCTCGCCACAACTAGAGAAAGCCCGCAGGCAGCAACGAAGACCCAACACAGCCAAAAAATATATAGAAAAATAAAATAAATAAATTTATAAAATATTAAAAAAAAGAGGCTATATATTGTATAACTATACGATAAGAACTGTATTTCTGGAAAAGACAAAACTACAGGGACAGCAAAAAGATTAGTGCTTGCTGGGGGTTAGGGAGGAAGAGGGATGAACAGACAGAAGATTTTTAGGCAGTGAAACTACTCTGTATGAAACTATAATGCTAACTGTTATTTTACATGTGTCCAAACCTACAGAATATACAACACCAAGCGTGAGCTGTGATGTAATGTACAGACTTCGGGTGATAATGACATGTCAATGTAGGTTCATCCAGTGTAACAAATGTACCCCTCTGGTGTGGAATGTTGATTGTGGGGGAGACTGTGGATGTTGGGGCAGGAGGTATATCAGAACCCTTTGTACCCTCCTTTCCATTTTGTAGTGAACCTAAAATTGCTCTTAAAAAGTCAAAGGAAAAGAAATAGGCACAAAGAGAGACATGGTGAGAAAAAAGAATCCACAAACAAGTAAACCAAAATATTAACCAGAGAACATGTTGTTGGGATTGCAGATGATTTTTTCTTCATACAGAGCTAAATGTTCCAAATTTATTGTAACAAAATTATACTGAAGCCCAAATACACAGAGACTCTACTCCTGGACTGTTCAGTCTGTTCCAAAGATGTCAGTCCCCACTTGCACCAATATCACATTTTTATAAGTTACCTTTGTTGAATAATGTTTTTTTCTCCATGTAGGGCAAATTCTCTATTCCCCTTTTCTCCTCCTTTTCAAAAATTTACTGCCAATTCTCATTTGTTTATTCTTTCAAATAAACTTGCAAACTTTTTCTCTAAAGGGCCAGAGAGTAAATATTTTAGGCTGGTAAACTTCTATCACTTATTGTTTTGTTTTACTTTTTGAAATAAAAACCATTCTTGGGACTTCCCTGGTGGTGCAGCGGTTAAGAATCCACCTGCCAATGTAGGGGACACTGGTTCGATCTCTGGTCCGGGAAGATCCCACATGCCATGGAGCAACTAAGCCCGTGCGCCACAACTACTGAGCCTGCACTCTAGATCCCGTGAGCCACAACTACTGAACCCGCGTGCCACAATGACTGAAGCCCACGCGCCTAGAGCCTGTGCTCTGAAACAAGAGAAGCCACCGCAATGAGAAGTCCGCGCACCGCAACGAAGAATAGCCCCCACCTGCCGCAACTAGACATAGCCCACGACCCAATGCAACCAAAATAAATTTAAAAAAAAAAAAAAAAATCTTAGCTACTAGCAGGCCACACAAAAGCAGCCCTAAGGCCAGCTTGAGAACCCCAGCATAAAGTGTAGCTTCCCAATAAGAACCTGCTGCATAAAAAAATAAATTAAATTTTAAAATTCAAAACAATAAAAATAAAGCATAGCTTCCCACCCCACTGGCAAAGATTTTGGCATTTTGACTCAGTTTATACTGAATTTACACATAAAATTCGGAAAAATTAACATCTTTCCAACATTAACTCTTTCAAAATCAAATTATGTGATTAAGTGATTCTTCACTTATTAAAGTCCTCCACTGTAATTCTCAGAGTTGTACTGCTTTTATTTATGAATCCTGCAAACTAACTGTTAGGGTTTATAATTCCTGGGCACTTGAAGGCTCTGGCATTTGGGTATATGAATGCTGCAAAGAACTTGCTAGGTTTATTATTCCTGGCATTTTTTGCCTAAAGAAAAACACTAGAATGCAACAAAAAGTTACTTTTTAAGTGTGGTAATAAGTGTTAGTTCTTTATTTCTTTTCTACAGTAATCCAGTAACTCTTAGGTTAAGAGGGAGGTGGGTTAAGCACTCAAGAGTGCGTGGCACATGATAGACACTCAAATGTTTCAATAAATAAATGGTTCTAATTCTTTTCCCTCTCAAAACCCCACTAAAACTATAGTAATTTACCAAAAAAAAAAAAAACAAAAAACCCCACAACCATGGGAAGAGCAGCAAAAAAAGAAGAACTGGCATGTAGATGGAAAGGGCTAAGTAATCAATATACACCTTAAAGTCTCCTGGCAGCACCTTTAGGACTGGGAGTGAAGGAAGGGAGTAAATTAAAAAGAATCCAGTGAAAGATGTTTGGGAAATAACTAGATCCCTCCATCCCCTCCCCCTACTCCAAGTCCCTAGGATTGCTGCCATGAGTTCAAAAATAAAAAGAAAATAAGCAATTTGGAGGAAACAGACAGGCAGGGAATAGAAAATGTCTTTAAAAATATGTACCTATATATATCCTCAAAAGGATAAGTTAAGATTTTGCATGCACACAATTACAGGAAGCTGTAAAAATGAAGATTCAGAAGACCAGAGAGAACATCTGGAAATTAAAATTATGAGACAGAAAAGGCTGGAAAATAAATTTCCCAGAAAACCAAACAAAAAGAGATAGAAAATGAGAGCAAAATTTAAATGAGTGAGAGTGTATCAGAGCTCGCAGACACTAATGAACCACTGCAGTAGATCCAATATCTGAATAACTGTTTCAAAGAGAAACAGGGGAGAGGAAAATCACCAATAAATTTCTC
This sequence comes from Balaenoptera musculus, assembly GCF_009873245.2. Taxonomy (NCBI): domain Eukaryota; kingdom Metazoa; phylum Chordata; class Mammalia; order Artiodactyla; family Balaenopteridae; genus Balaenoptera; species Balaenoptera musculus. The sequence goes on from NC_045789.1 coordinate 19,044,180, forward strand.
AGAAGTGACGGATAGGAGTTGCTATATTAAAGTCCAATAAGTACCCAGCACAATGGATGACAATACTCATACTAAAGCATGTCATTGTGAAATGGGGACAAGGAAAGACTCTATAAGTTTCTGGTGAGTAGAAGGGAAATGGTCACGTTAAAAAAATAAGTCATCGGAATAATTCCTCAGTTATCAACAGTTACAAGAGAAGATGACCATGGAACTTCACAATTCTGAAGAAAAGAATTCTACACGCAGCCAAACTACAGATATGATATTGTTCAATAGGCATGGTCTCAAAAATCTTCAATAACCCTCATGTACCTTTTCTCAAAAAAGTTCTGGAAGATGTGATCCACCAAAGTGAAACAAGTAACCAAATAAAAGGAAAACAAGAGATACAGCAAACAGAGGGGTGCAACACAGAAGTCATATGAGAGCAAATAAGGAACACAGTCAAAAGAGATCCAAAAAAGATAGGTGTGCACCAGATACAGAGAGCCAACGGTCTAGATTGAAGCAATGTGATTCAGGCTACATTCATGTGCTGTCTGTTATGACCAAGAGGCTTACTATTCTACCTTTTATTAAAAAACGACTGCCATGTGTCTGGCCTGGACTTTTTTTTTTTTTTTTGGTATTTTTTTAATTGTAAATTTATTATTTTTAAAATTTATTTATCTATCTATGGCTGCATTGAGTCTTCGTTGTGGTGCGTGGGCTTCTCATTGCAGTGGCTTCTCTTGTTGCGGAGCATGGGCTCTAGGCGCACGGGCCTCAGTAGCTGTAGCTCGCGGGTCTCTAGAGCACAGGCTCAGTAGTTGTGGCGCACAGGCTTAGTTGCTCCGCAGCATGTGGGATCTTCCCGGACCAGGGCTCGAACCTGTGTCCCCTGCACTGGCAGGCGGATTCTTGACTACGGCACTACCAGGGAAGTCCCTGGCCTGAACATTTATGTACACATAACTCAGCTTAAAAATATGTTAACAAACCTCCTTTTTCCTCTTTTGTGCCCTGCTCCCTGGAACAGCTCAGAATTTCACACCAGAATTAACCTATTCTTAAACAGGATATAGAGCAGCTCACTCCAAGAGACCACTCTCCTAACTGAAGGCTCTGCCTGGCCCATACCACAGCCCCAGCAGATAACCGTAGAGTCCTGTGTTTCCCAGAACATGTTCATGATCTTGTCCACTCGTTTTCCCAAGATGGGCTCCAGTAGAAATTCCAGGAAGCTGAAGCCAAACTATAACCCAGAAATGGTGTTCAGCTTATCTTAAGAACCTACCTGTAACAGTAGCAATACTGTGCTTTCCCTACACATCGTCTAAGTTTTTAGTTTTTCAAAACTAAAATACTTAGCTGAAAGATATACACACTGGAGATTAAACTCTAAAGATAATTATACTGTAAAAAAAAAAAATTCAAGGGAACGACTAACATGAAAGTCAGGATAGTGAGTAGGGAAGGAGGCAAAGAAATGAAAATGTGATCACAGAGTATAAGACTGAGGTATTGGGGCTTCCCTGGTGATGCAGTGGTTAAGAATCTGCCTGCCAATGCAGGGGATACGAGTTCGAGCCCTGGTCCGGGAAGATCCCACATGCCGCGGAGCAACTAAGCCCGTCGCCACAACTACTGAGCCTGCGCTCTAGAGCCCGTGCTCCGCAACAAGAGAAGCCACCGCAATGAGAAGCTCACGCACCGCAACAAAGAGTAGCCCCTGCTCCCCGCAACTAGAGAAAGCCCGCGCGCAGCAACAAAGACCCAACACAGCCAAAAATAAATAAAAATTTAAAAAATTAAGAAAAAAAAATTGAGGTACTGATGTTGTCTTATGTGATGGGTACATGGGTCTTCAGTTTATTACTCTAAAACTTATGTACAAATGTATTTCACATTTTTTCTACATATAAGCATCTCGCTATTAGAAAGGAGGGAATCTCTAAAAAAAAAAAAAACAATTGTAGCCTGATGGACGACAGTCACAGAAGTGTTTTATTTGACCAGTAGAGTTTTTTAATTTTCAATTTGTTGCCAAAACATTGATCTTACAGATATACTACCCCATGTGTAGAATGACACAGGTAAAGGGTTATTCATCACAGCACTGAAATAGCAAATGGTTCCAAAGCAATTCCAAAGCAAGTTACATGGCTAAGCCCAGTGGGGGCGGGGGGGCTGTAGACTACTCAAAGGTATGGATACAGGGAGGTATGATTCTTTAGGGGGCATAACTAACAATCTTCCACACCTGTGAATTTTCTATTGCCTTTCTCAAATAATAATAGTAGTTACCAATCTTTCTAATTGTTCAATTTATCACCCAGTCCTTGGCTCATCTGGTATGGATCACATAGCCACACCAATAAACACAAACGGTACTATAATTCATCCCTAAATTAACAATCACATTCCCTTTTACAATCTATACAGTAATATTATAAACTCCAATATACTTACATGCCTTAATTGAACCCTAGCAAATGTTCATCAGTATAGAAATAAAAATGTTTTAAGACCAAACCATGTAATACATACCATCAGAAAAAAAGTGAAAGCTTTGTGTTTATATGTAATGCTCTAAAAAATATATTAAGTGAAAAACACAATGTGCCAGAATAGTGTATAGAATTGGCTACCATTTATTTTTTTTATTTTTTATTTTTTTTCTGTTTTAATTGGTGTGAAGTGGGGTTGGGATCAGCAGTTTTTTTTGTTTTTTGCTTTTTTTTTCACTGCACATTTTTTATTATTATTTTTTATTAATTTATTTATTTTTGGCTGTGTTGGGTCTTTGTTTCTGTGCGAGGGCTTTCTCTAGTTGTGGCAAGTGGGGGCCACTCCTCATTGCGGTGAGCGGGCCTCTCAATATCGCGGCCTCTCTTGTTGAGGAGCACAGGCTCCAGACGCGCAGGCTCAGTAGTTGTGGCTCACGGGCCCAGTTGCTCCGCGGCATGTGGGGTCCTCCCAGACCAGGGCTCGAACCCGTGTCCCCTGCACTGGCAGGCAGATTCTCAACCACTGCGCCACCAGGGAAGCCCATATTTTTTTGAAAGAATATACAGTTGACCCTTGAACAACGTAGGGGTTAGGAGCACTGACCCTCTACACAGTCTTAAATCCACACATAACTTTACAGCCAGCCCTCCTCATCCAAGGTCCCACATTTGCAGATTCAAACAACCGCAGATCACGTAGTACTTTAGTACGTATTAAGTGAAAAAAATCCGTGTATGTATAAGTGGAGCCACGCAGTTCAAACCCATGTTGTTCAAGAGTCAACTGCACATCATATTTGCTTGTATATATAGTTGTCCCTCGACATCTGTGGGGGACTGGTTCTAGGATCCTCTCGGATACCAAAATCTATAGATGTTCAAGTCCCTTATATAAAATGGCATAGTACAGACAGCTCTCCAAAATTTGATCCACAGTTGGTTGAATCCTCAGATGGAAATCCGTGGATGGGGGGGGGGGGGCCCAACTGAATACAAATCTCTACAGAAAGATATGAACTGACCATGGTGCTTGCCCCTAGAAGTGATCCACCTGGATGGGATCAGCTTGAGAAGACTTCATTGTATACTCTTTTGTACAAAATTTGAGTTGTGGACAATGTATACAATGGGCTATTCACACACATTTTCTTAAACAGCAAACAAGGTCATAGGACAATTGTAATTTTAGGACAATTTCAATTGTCCATACAAGACCAAATAATTATCTTTGAAAGTTTAAAATATAGAGAGAAAAAAATTAAAAAATAAAATACAGAGAGACGTTTTCTAGAATAAAATTAAAAAATAACTTGCCCAACCAAACTGGTCTTTGTCATATTCAGTTGTACCTAACAAAGTTATAATACAACATGTGTTTGTATACACCAGGATATGTCTATATTCTAGAGCCACACTGTCCAATTTGGTATCCACTAGTTACATATGGAATTAAATTTCAATTAATTAAAAATTACAATTAATTCAAGTTTAAAATTCATCTCCTGGGTTGGATCAGTCTTATTTCAAGTGCTCAATAGTGCCGCTAGTGGCTACCGTATTGGTCAGCACAAATATAGAACACTTCCATCATCACAGAAAGTTCTCTTGGACAGCCTTTTTTAAGAAGAATCCTCAAAAAAACTGGTTAACATTGGATGCTTTGGAGAGGAGAACTAGGTAGCTGGAGAAAATAGATAGGAGATAGGTTTTTCACACCAATGAGACAGGACTTTGCCTGTGCCAGGCAGCACCCTTAATGTTTCATGTTAACTCACTTAATCCTTACTGTACTTCAACATAATTAGTTTCCTTTGTAATCCTATGTATTTTATTTAATTTAAAAACATTATTCTGAAAATGAGGTCACAGGCTCCAGCTGTTTGCTAAAAGGATCCATTTGAATTTTGAACCATGAGCATTTATTACTCATCTTCAAGAAAAAAGCTATTTAAAAAAGCTAAAATACCATTATCTATAAACCAAAACCCAAGAGATTTTACTAAATATTATTTTAAAATACGTCACACAAGTTCAAAAGAAAAAATAAAATGTATCGCTCCTAATCCCATCATGCCACCACCCATAAACCATCTGATACATCCTTTCAGATATGATTTTGTTTATTTGTGTATAACGATGACCTACGCATCAATTTTATCCATAAGGTAAGAGTTTTGCTGAAGGCAAAGAGTTGGACATTTTAGTTTTGGTTGAATTTTAGTTGTTTTTTTTTAAGTACAGTAATAAAGCTTGAAGATAGGACCTGGGTTGGAGTTCTCCCTCTCTCACTTAGGAACTATGTGACCTTGGTAGAAACTTTTATTTAATTTTAAATTTTAAAAAGTTTTAAAATTAAAAAAAAATCACTTGAAATATGAATTTCTCACCTGTAAAAAGTATTTATCCCACAATATTAAGATTTAAAAAAACTACAAGATATTTTATCTACTAAAATACTGACCTTAGTTAATACTTTAAGTTATCAGACTCTGTGGTTACATAAGCTGTTGCCCTAAGATGACCCATGTAAAACCCCAAAAGAATGTTTTATAGCAATACTAATATCAGTTCACATAAATACTAAAACTTACTGTCACTGTAATAAGTAGAGCACAGAAAGGTTTCTGTGATTTCTAATTTCTCTATAGCATTTTGTATGAACACATTTAAAATATATAACTAAAGACATTTTAGTTTTAAAGGTTACTGCAGGGCTTCCCTGGTGGTGCAGTGGTTAAGAATCCGCCTGCCAATGCAGGGGACACAGGTTCAAGCCCTGGTCCTGGAAGATCCCACACGCGGAGCAACTTAGCTTATGCGCCACAACTACTGGGCCTGCGCTCTAGAGCCCGCGAGCCACAACTACTGAGCCTGCACACCTAGAGCCTGTGCTCTGCAACAGGAGAAGCCACCGCAATGAGAAGCCTGCCCACCACAACGAAGAGTAGCCCAGCTCGCTGCAACTAGAGAAAAACTGTGCACAGCAACAAAGACCCAACGCAGCCAAAAATAAGTAAATTTATAAAAATAAACAAAAGTAAAGATTACTGCAAAGACATGAGTTTCAGAGAAATCTTATGGTCTTATTACTTCTACCTTCCCCAAATAATTTAGCTTTTAAGACTAGCAACATACTACAACTGAAACTTTTTCAAAACAACTGCTTAACTCTTTGCCAGACCTTTCACCAAAATTACTAAAAGTACAAAGGTAGATGAGAGTAAATTCCACGTCTGCAAATTTTTTTTCAATTTCACTACACTGTTTTCACTAGCAAAATATTTTAACTGGCAAATCATATGAATTGACAGGTCTAGAAATCAAATGAGAAGAGGGAGAAGAAGAGTGACCATTCACTTTCTTTAGAAATCAAAGCACAAAGTTCTGGACCAGTTACTGAAGTACGACCAGTATAACTACTTATTTAGTCCTCAAATTTAGACACCAAGGTGACATTTTCTTAAGATTCTACACTTTGGATATCAGTTAGCAAACACTGTAGTATAACAGAAACTAAAAACAAATGTCCACATAATTTCTTTTAGAACTGTAGCAAAATATCTATTAAGTTTATCAAATTAATCTTTCCAAGTCACACAAGGAACACACATTACATGCCTATGGGAAAGACAGTGTCATGGTTAAGAACACACACTCTGGAACTTGGCTGCTTTAGTTTGAACTCCACCCCACCACTTATTAGCTCTGTGATCTTGGGCAAGTTAGTCACACAAAGTTACTTAATCTCTCCGTGCCTTGGTTTCCTCATCTGTGAAATAAGAATAATACCTACCTCATCGGTTTGCTGTTAAAAATTAAATGAATATATGTAAAGCACTTAGTAAGGTGCCTGATACACAGTAAGTGCTTTGTGTTAGCCATTATTAAGTTATAAAAATAACCTACATTAAAAATCACTGTTACAGGCTGTGTTTAAAAGATCATTTTTATTCAGTTGCTTAGAACTCTAAATCTATAGCCCTGGAAATTCAATGCTGGGTAGATCTGTCATAATTCCATAGAAACTTGTTGAACACAGTGAGCCAAAACTACAGCTTCCTATTGTTTCTATGGAAGATGTATCAAAAGTTCCAACTGGGAAAGACGATCTTACTTTTCTGACCACATTCTCAGGTTCTAGAAGGGACTACTTAGTACTTAAGAGACAAAAGCCATCCTTTCTTTTTTCTCTAGACACGTATAGGGACTTTTAAAGAAACACTAGTGATTTTTACAGTAAGGAGTGGGAAGAGTATCTGTGGGTTATGGGTCATAAGCTTTGTATTTCTTAATAATGGCAAAGAAATGATAAAGTTGGCTATATAAATCTCCTAGCAAAGAGAGGAAAAGGTGAGTACAACTTTGCATGGATACACCTACATGCAGCACACCTATGGAATATTAACTTTATCTAGTTCTTTTTTTTAAAAATAATTTATTTATTTATTTATTTATGGCTGTGTTGGGTCTTCACTGCTGTGAGCGGGGCTACTCTTCATTGCGGTGCACTGGCTTCTCATTGAGGAGGCTTCTCTTGTTGCAGAGCACGTCTCTAGGCGCACGGCCTTCAGTAGTTGTGGTACGTGGGCTTCAGTAGTAGTGGCTCGCAGGCTCTAGAGTGCAGGCTCAGTAGTTGTGGCGCACGGGCTTAGTTGCTCCGCGGCATGTGGGATCTTCCCGGACCAGGGCTCTAACCCATGTCCCCTGCATTGGCAGGTGGATTCTTAACCACTGCGCCACCAGGGAAGTCCCCTATCTAGTTCTTCATAACTGACAAATTTTCATCCCTGAATAGTGCATTTGAAAATCAAAACCACTATATCTTATTCCCATTTTTCAGCTAGACTTAGACATTTCAGTCTTCAAGGTCACACAGATATTAAAATTAGACTATAATTCAGACTCGTTTCCACTTCTCAAAATATTCTCTATGACAAAAATGGAGCAATTCACAGGTACCAGAAGAGCAAGGAAATTTCTAATAGTAGCAGAGAAGGAAAAGAAGAAATTACCATTGCTAGAACAACTACTTCATAGGTTCCTTGTTACATCCAGGACTGCTGGTACTTCTCCTATATTCTTAACCTTATATAAATTAAATAGAATACTTAAAAAAAAATTTTTGCATAGAATTTTCTGTCCAAATTGGATTAAGGTTACATAATTCATTAAACATTTTATTCTCTGCAACTTTGGTGTATAAAACTATGTCTATTTCTAAACTGGACTTCTGTTAAGTCAAATAATTAGGCATAATTTTAATTCAGAGTAAAAAACAAGTAAAATCTAAAATATAAATACCAGAACTAAATTTGTTTGGTTTATGAATGAACTTTGATATACTGGGTTCTTTCTTAAAGCAAAAATATGCATATTAATTTGCAAGGTCTGCTAGTTAATCAATAGTCTTTGGTTAGCAAAAAACCATGGCATTATATAACAACATATTTGTCAACACGTATTTAAGACTTATTTACTTTTAATAAACTCTTTGCAATACAAAACATGTTTCTAAAGGATAAAAAAGGAAACATTAGATCAGCTGACCGTCCAAGTTGATTCCATTTATGAAACTAATGTACAGTTTAAAAAATTCAAGAGATACAATGTAAAAACAAGTAAAATTATATACCTTCAATTTAACTAAAGAAACAAATCTCTTACCTTTAAAAGAACTACAGGTCAAAAAAAACCCAATAATGAAGAATGCAGAATGAAGATAAAAGCTGCCAAAAACCACGACCCACTGGAGGCAAGATGGCCTGCCACCTTCGCCAACTAATATTAAATCTAACTTTGATCTACCCACAAAGTCTAATTTTGACCTAACCACAATTCAAATAGCAACAGAATAATAGGAAAGTATTGTTTACCCCAATGTTCAAAACTTTGCCATATTACCTGTTAAGAGGTAAAATGCTTCCTTTAATATACCTATCAAGCTTGTCAACAAGTTTAATATCTGTAAGCCACTTCTTTTATGTGTCTGTGTGTGTTTTGTTGTGGGGTTTTTTGGAAGTATAGTTGATTTACAATGCTGTGTTAGTTTCAGGTGTATTAGCAAAGTGATTCAGTTTTTTATATATATATGTATGTATATTCTTTTCCATTATAGGTTATTACAAGATACCTAACATAGTTCCCTGTGCTCTATAGTACGTCCCTGTTGTTTATCTATTTTATACAGTGTGTATCTGTTAATCCCAAACTCCTAATTTATCCCTTCCTCCTCCCTTTCCCCTATGTCTGTGAATCTATTCCTGTTTTGTAAATAAGTTCATTTGTATCATTTTTTTAGATTCCATGTAAGCCACTTCTTAACCTAAATGATCTCATACACGCACACTTGAGAAGCACACAATATCAAACTGAAAATGACTGATATTTTACTTAATTTCCGTAGATAAAAATTCCCTGAATGCCTACAAACGTGGGACAAGCAGAAATAAACCCATGACTCCAGGTGCTTCTGATTATGCCCAGCAAAAAAGTAATAAGGAAACTCACAAGCTAGCTGAAATAGCAATGAACAAATATGCTTTTTGTAGGCTTTTACAGGGATACCTCAATTGCAGCAAATACTAACCAGCTGCTTAAAAAAAAAAATCCCACTATTTAAAATTGTCAAAAAGAATTCTAAATGACTAACCTGTGGACAAAGGTGCATTAAAAGTACTTTAAAGTTGCATTTTTCACTAAAAATAAACACTTAAAATTATTTTACATGCATCCTCTGGTTATTATAGTTTCAATCTGGCTTTTGACTTTCACACACTAAGTTTTTAGGTTCCCTACTCCCCAAATTTAAATGCAGTATTGAAATCTCCCTGGGGTCAGCACTAGAAGGAATGCTATACTGCATCATTGACCAGATCACTGGAAATTAAGCTCCTAAAATTTACACTGAACAAGGTATAAAATCACATTTTGTATAACTCTGTATCCTAAAGAACACTTGGTACAAGGTCCTAAACGTATCAGGAGCTATAAATATTTACTGACTCAAAACAGTCCTTCAACACTTTGTAGTTTTGTTCCCTGTTGTTGAAACAAAACAGCATAGCCTGCAAAACCCAAAGGCCCTAAATGTTACTGAAACTTCACAGACTACATTATTGTTTTATTGTTTAGAGATTTTAGCCTTGCCCTTATTACCAGCTGTAATGCTTTTACTGACGCTGGTACGGTAGGTAGGAGAGTTGATCCAGTCAGAAGTAATATCAGAGCCCATTAAAAGGTTTTAAGTTAAAGTTTTACATATTTATCTTTTATCTATTTAACATTAATGTTCTAAAAATCATTTAACTGTATCAGCAACTTAAGAAAGTTCTGTAGTCAATCTAATTTCCAGGAATATAAATAAACACTGGTACCAATAAAAGAATAAGCAACCAAGCAGAAAATCTGCCTTAAATTCTGGCAACAAGGTAAGGATAGTTTACGTCAATGTAATGAAAAATAAGCATTTTTGTATTCTATAGACCTTTTCATAACTAGTCTTTTAATAGTTATAAAAGTCTTTAAAAAGTCAAAGCAAATTGGGAAGCCATTATCAAAATCACAAACTACCATTAAAGATATATGAAAATATCTGGCAACCAAGGTCCAGAACTGGTTCCAGAGTATCAAAGGTTTTCTGGGTAATGTATTATGCCTCTAAAGTATCACTTAGATGTGACATTCCTGAAACGGCAACACAGGCCTAGAAGTTTCAGTGAGCCACTGCCGGCAAACCCAAACTATGACAAAGATACCCCCTCCTTTGTACGGTTAACAATCAACTTGGTGCTCTGGGATCAGCTTGCTTGAAAGAAGTTTAAGATGGTGCCCAAACTGGGAGGGAAACCAGCAGAACGGATAAAGAGAAAATCAAATGGAAAATTAACTTTAAAAGTTAAGTTCCTATTTCCAATAAACTGTGCCTGAGGAACCTTCCAGACGATAAAGATAGACTCGGAAGAACAGACGGATCTACACCCACTCGCATTCTCTGAGGCGTGCGCACTGCGCGGAAAGGATGAATGAATGGGAGACAGGCGCGTGTGAAATGCAGCAGGTCCGGCCGGCAACCAGACCGGCAGCAGCTATCCGTAGGCCTCGCTCCTCCCCCTTCCCTCCTCCATGACAGCCCAGCCTCCAGCATGGAGGGGCGAGGACAATGTGATCCCCCTGCTAACCACCACCACCACCCTTCATCCTACTCGCAGAGCTTTACCGCGTGACACGGGGTTCTCCTCCCCACTCCAAACCTTTCTCGCCTCCCCTGCCGCCCACCCCGGCAACTCTCGGACGCGCGGGCGTAACATGCGCTGGCCGCTCTCGGCTCCCCTCGGCGAGGTCGAAGCTTCTCCGCGCACGCCGCGGCACCACTCCCGCCCAACTCACCCTAGGGCTACGCGCGCCCACCGGCTCCACGGCCCACCGGTCTAAGGAGTCCCGGTGCGCGCCCGCACCCGAGCCCCTGGGCTAGAGCGAGGGAGGGAGACACGGAAAGGCTGCCCCGGGGCTCCCTCCATCTCATTCCAGGCCGGCTCGCCGCCCACCCTCCCTGCGGATCCGGGCGCCAGCTCGGAGACGGCCCAGCGCCGTCCTATCCCGAAGACACAATTCCCACACACCTAGCCCAGGGCCCAGGTCACCCTCCACCCTCGAACCCCCTCGCGGCTCCGCCTGAGGCGCCGCCCCTCCCCCACACCTCTCCGCGAGCTCTCGGGCCCCCACCAGAACGTGGGCTCTACACGCCGCCGCGGCCAACCTCCGGGGCGCCCCCAGTTGTCCGCGGGGAGGTCAGGCCCACGAAGAGGGGGAGGGGGCGGCAAGGGGTAGCGTGCGCGCCCGGGAACGCCGTCCCGCGGGGTCCCCGAGTCCGAAGGGAGACGGAGCGTGCGGGCCGGTGGGGGTGGGGGCCAAAAGCAATACTCACCGGTTCCACAGTCGCCATCTTAGATCGATCTGATCGCACAACCGCTCCTGAAGGGGGGGGTGAGAGGAAAAAAATGAGATTCAAACCGGATTGGCCGGCTACTGTTCACGTGACGGACGTGTCCGTTTGGCCCTGGCGGCGCCTGCGCAAGACTGCGGCGGCGTGTTTCACAAGAGGCTTTGGGAAGTGGAGTCTCTCTCCTTCTGTCTTTCTATTTCTCTCTCTCTCTCTCTCTCTCTCTCTCTCTCTCTCTCTCTCTCTCTCTCTCTCTGTCTTTCTATTTCTCTCTCTCTCTCGTTTTCGTTTTTTTTTTCTTTTAGGCAAAGAAGTTTAAAAAAAAAAGGACTGGTCACGTGGTCGATGGGTACGGTGCGCGGTTCTCGGCGCGGAGGACACACGCGTGCTGGAGCGTGGTTTTCAGTCCTCTGCTCTTCCGCCTGGATAGCTGCTGTCGCACTTACTGCCAGGCATGCCTACTGTACCCTTTGTCGCCCTGTCCTCCCATCTTCCCCGAAAGGTTAGGAACCGAAGGCTCAGCACGCACAATAAGGCTTCATTTGCTTAGTTGAGATCCTAGGACAAGTTGCCTGTGTGTTTATTTAATTTCTTTTGACTGCACACCATTTTCTCTTAGTTTCATAAAGAGGCGGCGGTGGAGAATCGTTGTTTAAGCAGTCAACCCTCCCCGGTACCCCGGCTCCGCTAACGCTGGTGGTCACTCATGGCCATCACTGCCAAAGGGGGTGGCGGAGCCGCCCACAGTACCCACTTGCCACAGGTTGGGGGAGGGGGAGTGCACCCGACAGCGTTTCCTGTTCCAACTCCTGAGATTAAGACCTCAGGGCTAAGGCTTGCGTGGAAATAAAAATCATTTGCAAGTTGGGTCCTCTCGCTTCCACTGTTCTGCTTTAACGTGGTCGGAAATAGCCCAAGTCCGGTGCCAGCCAGGGAAGCCACTCCGGCCCCCGCTGACTAAGCCCTGGATTGACCGTCAGGAGTCGTTAGGCCGGCTCAACTATGACTCTTGACGTTGACTCATTCTCCTTAGGCGAGTGACTTAATCATTCAGTGCCCTAGCTTTTTCATTTATGAAGCACAGATGATAATACACTTAACCTCACAAGGGTGTGCTATGCTAATGATTGTAACCAGCTTTGAAAATGAATCGGACTCCCTAAATGCTTCATAATAGTCAACCTCGTGCCTTCCTAAGGATCAGCGGCTTCCCCTTATGTTTTTTTTTAAACAATGTTTAAAATTTTTCTTTTGTGTACTTTGTTACATTATCATGTACACCAATGCAATTTTAAAGTTTCAAAACAATTTTTTTTTTTTTTAACTGTAGCTACCCTCCATGGAGACTTTAATGTTCAGGAAAATAGTGTTATATTCACAATAATCACTGGTAATCAGAAATTTATCCCTACAGTGGCATCCTATATTTCCTTTCCCTGTAAGATGCTGTGCTGTCATTTCTCAAGACAGTGTTATTCTGCACAGTTATTAATACAAAAAACAGAGGTAAAGAAATCTAGTAGAGCGCTACTGTAAGGTTTTAATGAGGAAGACATATGATTACTATTTTCCATGCTTCTTAAGAATGTTAACACCAGAAAAATCAGTATAAGCAGGTTGCCTGTGCCTGCCTGCTTACAGTGTTGCTGATGTCCAGAGCTGTGTCATACCTATTACTGACTACATAATGGTCGCTTGAGTTGGCTAACACATAATTGAGGCTGTAATAAGAACTCAAAACCATTGCCTGATCATATGCTTTGGTTCACCTGGATGCCAGACACGATTAATAAAAGCTTTTGACCAGTCAACTCAGCTCTAGTAGGTTTAAAGTAGAAAGAATTCTGAAAACAAAATAAATGGATAAATGGATTTCTATTTACAGACTATCTACTCTTAGTTAACCTATCCAAAGTAATTACAGTCGATCTCAGTGATACTTTCTGTTGTTTAAAAGTAGTATCCTGTTATCTTCTTTGAAGAGCTAGTATAGATGTATTATTTTCCCAGTGCTGCTAGATAATAGAACAAAAGAGATTTAAAATTTAAAGAGATTTCAGTGGGACTGAAAACCAGTGATGTTCTTAAAACTTCCTTTTAATAATAGCTTCCATTTTTTTAACTTTTCTCTTGATCAAAACACACCTCACGGGGCTTCCCTGGTGGTGCAGTGGTTAAGAATCCGCCTGCCAATGCAGGGGACACGGGTTCGAGCCCTGGTCTGGGAAAATCCCACATGCCGCGGAGCAACTAAGCCCGTGAGCCACAATTGCTGAGCCTGCGCGTCTGGAGCCTGTGCTCTGCAAGAAGAGAGGCCGTGACAGTGAGAGGCCCGCGCACCGCGATGAAGACTGGCCCCCGCTTGCCACAACTAGAGAAAGCCCTCGCACAGAAACGAAGACCCAACACAGCCATAAATAAATAAATTAATTAATTAAAAAAAAAAAAAACACACACCTCACTTCTGTCAATCATCCTAGTACTTCTACTATACATATATAGTAGAAGTATATATATATACTCCTCTTCTTTGGAGCTTAATTTCTTTCCATTTTGTATGAGCTTTGTTGCATGTGTTTTATGACACATTCATGTGTCTTTTCCTAATATTACCATTAGACTCTACCATGTCAAAGACTTGGTGATTAGGTTTTTATCTATGTGTGTATATGGTTGTTTTGCTTTTGCCAATCTGAAATATTTTATTCTTTATTAATCTATTAATCCACAAAAAAGTACATTTGTTACATTACTACCATATTTGTGCTTGTTCTTAAAGAGTAATAAAAAAGATATTTGAAATGGGATATGGTATTGAAACACTATTCTACTTGTTGGAGTTATCTAGTTAATACATAATTAATGGCCCAGCATAGTATCATGGTAACTATTATTTAAAATCCTGGAAAATAAATAAATAAATAAATGCCTGGAATGATTGGTTATCATTTAGCATCTGTAAATAGTCATGATCTTTTCTCTACATAATATAATCCTGAAGCTGGTATATTACTAGTCTTTATAGATCTAACTCATGGTAAAGAGACTTTAAATAATTTAATAGAACACATCATAATAAAAACAGCACATCATTTTTATCATGTATTTTGTCATTGGCATTTATTTAGGTTTTCTAGATAATCAAAGTCATTGTTTTGCTGGGCATTGTTCAACTATGGTTCAAACTGATCACATCTGCTATGATCAATCCCTCAAAAATATTACTGCTACACTGTCTAGGATTTAAAAAAGAAACATGCCTTGGAATTTTAGACATTCTGTTTAAATTAGTTGCCTTTCTTAGACTTGGATTAGTACTAAGCAATCGTTTTTTCTTAAAATGAATAGGTTTTGAGACTGAAGATATGAAATCACATAATAAAGTAAATGATCCTTAATATTTTAATTTTGGGTATTAACTTTAGATATAATCTAAACCAACCTCTAGTTAACATTAACTTTTTTAAAACCTTTTTCACTCTCTTTTTAAACTTGGTTATACTTTATACTCTATTTTTTAAATTGTTATTGTCACTTTCTACAGTGATGTTACTTTCGGAAAGACCTAAAATGATGGCTTCAAACAGGATAAATAATCCTTTAAATTACAATTATATAGTTTAGTATTTGAGAGCATGAGCTCCAATATCAAATTTTCTTGGTTCATAATCCCAATTCTCCCCTTTACTGTAACCACATGAAATTATTTAGTCTCTTTGTGTTTCATTTTGTCATGAGTTAGATAGGCACAATAACAGTACTTAGCTTGTATGGTTAGTGTGAGAAATGAGTTACTCCATGTAACTTAGAATAGTTGTTAGAATATAGTAAGCACTCAATGTTAACTATAATTACCATGATGTAATATTATATTAACATAAATTTATTATTTCTACTTTTTGTATAGTGTAATATGCTTAAGAATTCTTCTATGCAGAGAACCAACCCCCGCCCATTATCTTTAAGGATATTCCAAGCTTTCAGAGTCAACTATTGATTTCTTATAACATACCACATATTTTTCACATCAATTAATTCATTTGACCTTTATAACAAATATGTGAATTAAACATTATCACCCCCATCTTACAGATAAAGAAACAGACTCAGTAAAGTCGGGGACACAGGCAAGTCCACACAGCCAATGGGTGAGCTGGAATTCAAACCCAATTCTCTTGACTCCAAGATTCTTTCTTCTATACCAAAGCTGCTTTCCTCTGATAGGGTCTTCCAAAATGCCTGTATCTCTTTGAAGGACTTCTAATACTAAGTTCATTTACAAAACTGACAATTCAAGAAGTACTAAGTAATGGGAAATGTGTAAAATTTGAAGGATATTTAGAGGACATGGGAAGCCCAGGCACTTCCTTTCTGGACTGTTAAATCTGTTTGGCATCCTAAGTCATAGATATATAAATAGTTCACTACCCATATAAAGAAGTGTGACTAAGAACAGAAAGGGTGCAGCTAACAAGCCAAAATAAGCACTCATACACCTAACGATTGAGACAGTCAGTTTCTTCCCTGGTTTCATTCAGATCTCTGTTCCAATGCCATCTCCTGAGGGAAGGCTTCCTTGACCACCCTATCTAAATTATCATGCTCCTTACTCTTTATCTCCTTACCCTGCTTTATTTTCTTCAGGCCACTTTATAACTCTAGCTCTAAACCCAGTATTACATTAAATATTATTTAATTAGTCATTGGTTGCCTCCACTAGCCAAATGTTAGGTCCTTGATGATTTGTAGGTAGAATGCCAACAAATATTTGGGAAAAACCAAAATTTTTAAAACTTCACAGAATTCTAGCCTTAGGACTAACAATGTAATAGGAAAATTACTATATACCAGGTATCATGTTAAGCAGTTTATGTGCATTGATAATATCTCATTTTATCTTCAAAACAACATTCTGAGATAGATAAGGAAACTGAGGTTAAATAAGTTTCCCAAGAACACAGTTCTGTCTTCAGGGCTCTTAACACTATATAATATTGACTAGATTGTAATTGGACTGCCTAATAAGAAAGATAATTGTCTGAAATAATGAGAAATAATCTGCAAAGAGTATGTGAAAAATTCAGGTAAGGAGTATGCTGGGTCAACAATAAGATACTATAAATAAACGTAATTTACCTTTTAAAATTGAAATTAGAAAAAAATTTAAATGTAGTGGGATGAGATCAGTAGCTTTTAGAAATAACCCACAAGATTGTAAACACCCAAAATTCAGAGATTTGTGTGGAACTTCAGGGAAGCATGACTGGATTTTCATTGCTACATAAATGAGTAAGTGCTTACATTGAACTTGTCTAAAGAAATATGTTAATGGGTGGGAGCTGGTCTGCTTACCATCTATGAAAGAGGAATCCAGAATGACAATATTTGACCATCTAGTTTTGTTCTGGGGACAGAGTGCCCTGGTGCAAAAATACGGATCTCTGGTCCATTTGGCCCTCATTGGGAACAGTTTCTTGAGGACACCACAACGAATTCTCCTTGTTTTGGTTCCAGGTTTACCGAGCAACCATATGATGAACATATCTTCTGGTATTGATTTGTATATATGTAGGGCTGATATGGATGCATGAATGTCTAGACTAGGTGTATCGCTCAGAGTCCATCCTAACTGGCACTAAATTTTTTAGTTTGTTTTACTTACGCTCTATGAGCTTGGCTAAAAGAAAACTACCCCTGTGGACAGGATTTTCTCTGTGTCCTCAGATTGTGATGATTCTCTGAGGAAACACCCATCTACAGGAATGATCTGGATGGCTACCTTCCCCAGGACTTGCCATGTGCCTTTCTACTCCAACAGCATCTTTGGAGACCTGTGAATTAGAAATTTTGGATTCACCTGCCTCTAAACTCTTATTTTAAGTTCAGAGTTTGAGAGATACCAATCCTCATTCAGGACATTGCTTAGAAACATGGCATGTACTAAAAATTCTCAGATATCACCTTATGTGTTTCAAGCAGCTAATGGAAAACCGTGATTATTGTTTTGTTAAAAATAAGTAATAAAATAATGGTAATAATACTCGCAAGAGAGCCATTTATATCTTTTGAAAAAAATGACAAATCACTATTAAAGACTTACTATTTAGTAATGACAAATCACTATTAAAGAGCTTTTGTCAGGTCTGTGGATGCATTTAGTACAAATTGACCAACAGCATTCACAGCTCTGAAATGGAAAGTTAGGAAACAGGGGTCCATACTTTATCGTATCAGTGCCTGAGATTATCAGGTTTTAAGAAGGGGAAAAGGGTTTGATCTAGATATGCATATTAGCAGACTGGATGTACTTAGCTTATAAAAAGTGACTTCTGGAAAATGAAAAAAAATTACTATGCTGGGCAGATTTATGAAACAAACTGTTAGTTTAATTGCCAGGCAATTTATGGAAACAGAACCTTAAAAA
Organism: Balaenoptera musculus; assembly: GCF_009873245.2. Lineage (NCBI taxonomy): Eukaryota > Metazoa > Chordata > Mammalia > Artiodactyla > Balaenopteridae > Balaenoptera > Balaenoptera musculus. The sequence goes on from NC_045789.1 coordinate 19,062,034, forward strand.
AAAAAATCTGACCTTGCTTAAAAGTTTTTCCATATAGGCTTATATGCTTTTCCCCCTTGAAAGGTAAGAGAATAGGTTCACATGAGAGTTAAATACCTATTTTATTTTACAGTAAAATAAGGTGGCAAGATAAGTAAACACGATTTTATCCCTTTATTAGAGCTTAATTTTTACATTCTGAAAGAGATTTTGGCAATATATAGGAAAATGTCAGCAGTCATTGTTGAAATTTAAAAACTAAAGGGAAATTATTGTTTTGTTAGTTACAAAAAGGATTAGCTAAATGTAATTAATACTTGAGCAGAGCGATACTTGACTGAAAATATTTAAGTGAAAATATTTAAATATTTTCACTTATTAAGTTTTGTTTATTTTTTTGTCTTAAAAAGGAATGTTGGGCTTCCCTGGTGGCGCAGTGGTTGAGAATCTGCCTGCCTATGCAGGGGACATGGGTTTGAGCCCTGGTTCGGGAAGATCCCACATGCCGCGGAGCAACTAAGCCCGTGCGCCACAACTACTGAGCCTGTGCTCTAGAGCCCGCAAGCCACAACTACTGAAGCCCGCGCACCTAGAGCCGGTGCTCCGTAACAAGAGAAGCCCCTGCAATGAGAAGCCCCGCAACGCAAGGAAGTAGCCCCTGCTCACTGCAACTAGAGAAAGCCCGCGTGCCGCAACAAAGACCCAACGCAGCCAAAAAAAAAGGAATGTTACATTGCATGTCAACTGTACCACAATAAAACATTTTTTTCAAAGAGCTGAAAAAAGAGAGGGTTAAATATAGGAAATTCATGCTATTTTCTGAAACTGCCTAGGGGGTAAAAGTATTTAAAGTACTCATAAAGAAACTTGGAACTATGTTCTTATTTTGGGAGATTAAACCAGATATCTGATAGAAGATAATATTACTTGAAAGCCTTGTGTTCAGCGCCATCAAAAGAAAAAAAAAAAAAAAAAAATCACACCCACACCCAGAGGGGAATTTGTTATTTATTTGCTTTTTAACTTGGAGCTGGACTTTAGCAAAAGATTTCATGTTGATGGATGGGACAACAGCTTAAATTGGTTTGAATCTATAAATTAAACTTCCGTTTTTCAAAATGTAAGGAGGGAATTCCCTGGCATTCCAGTGGTTAGGATTCCACACTTTCAACTACCAGGGGCCCGGGATGGATCCCTGGTCGGGGAAATAAGATCCTGCAAGCCGCGTGGCCAAAAAAAAAAAAAAAAAAAAAAAAAAAACCGAAAAAACAAACAAACAAACAAAAAAATGTTTAAAGAAACTTGGAGTAGAATTGGAATTTTAAAAATTATTTTATTATTCTTATTGTTATTTTATACTGTTCTTCCCCTTGGTGATTTTTTTCTTTTCTTTTTTTTTTTTGTTTTTTGCCCCTTGGTGATTTTTTAAATGCATTTAATCTTATATAATGGTTTCATTTTAAACACAATATAACAAACATCATTAAAGAAATTTCTTTTTTTAAAAAAGGAAAATCTTCCCTACTACCCTAATACATCGATATGCCAACATTTTATGCTCTTAGAATTATAGGTCACATACAGTTTTGAACTGTATTTTTCAGGTGATCTCTTATTGAGAATATTTTGGACATTGTTTGTAGACTGGATAATACTTTTTAAACATTTTATTTTGAAAAATTATCAAACTTACAGAATAGTTGCAATAGTAACTTTCACAAACCCTTCTAAACTAAACAATCGTTAACATGTTGCCTTGTCTCTCAATCTTTCATTAGTTCTGAGCCATTTGAGAGCAAGTTGCAGACATAATGAGCTCTAAATACTTCAACATGTTCCTCCTAAGTATGAAAATATTTTCTTACAGAGCCATAACACAATTAAATCAGGAAATGTAATATTCAACACTTTTATCTAAAATATAATCATCGAATCAATATTCAAATTTTGCCAATTGTTCGAGTAATTCGTTTTATAAAAAAATTTTTTTCCAATCTAGGATCATGCGTTGCATTAGTTGTCATGTCTTTTCAGTTTAATCTGAAACAGTTCCTCAGCTTGTCTTTTGAGACACTGACACTCAAAAGTAAAGGACAGTTCTTTTGAAGAATATCCCTTAATTTGGTTTACCTGATTGTTTCCTATGACAGTTTAAAACTCGATGCTGTTAGGGTTACTGTGGACTTGTTATGTTGATACAACACTTTTAAACTTGTACATTTTTGGCAGAAATTCTATGTAAGTAATATTGTGTCCTTCCTAGAGCATCACATCAACATTGGTAGCATTAGCGGCCTCAGAATATTTCACTAAGTAGATATATTACAATACCTAATTCTCCATGGTTACATATTCAGGTTATTTCCAGTTTTCTCCTATTATGAATAATGCTCTAATGCATACATTCATGAGAAATTTATTTTCATATTTTAGATAATTACTTCAGGATAAATTTTCAGCAATGGAATTAAATGGTTTATAGAATACAACAAAACTTTCACTTTTTATACATATTGGAATTCATATTGCTCTCCAAAAATGTTGTATCAACTGAACAGGTTACAACAAACATCAGCATTTGGCCTTAAAGGAATTCAAATTTTTTTTTATTATATTATATTATACGAATATATTGTTGGGAACTTCCCTGGTGGTCCAGTGGTTAAGACTCTGCACTTCCACTGCAGGGGGCACGCGTTTGATCCCTGGTCAGGGAACTAGGATCCTGTGTGCTGCACGGCATGGTCAAAAAAAAGAGATTCTAATATTGTAAAGGAAGAAAAATCCCATAAAACTAAAATATATATATATAGTTGATGATTTTTGTCACTAGTTTCTGTATTTATTTATTCATAGCCTTTACCTTTGTTCCCCTACTTTTATTTTGGAAATTTTAAAATCTACAAAATGTTGAAACAGTACACTAAACACCTGTAAACCTTCATCTAGATTCTCTAGTTGTTAATCTTTAAATCAGTAAGGATTGATAAGAATATGCATGATAATTGAAAAGTGTATAGCAGCCAATGGGAACTGTCCCTCAAAATTGTGGAAATAGGTAATAGGACATAAAGTCTCTAGGTGCAAAATAGACGGGTAGCCAACAAGGGTACTATTATACCATCAAAAAATCAATGATGGATGATAACGAAGCTGAAGTCAGTTGTGCCAATAAAACATCACAATCTTTTGCCCAATTCCTGGATCTGAGCCAGTTTTCAGACTCAAAATCCATAAGCTGAAGGAGTTGGGTGCCCAGGAGAAAGGAACTATGGCCAGTAATGGGGAAATAATTTTCCCAATTCTTTTCCAAATTAATCTCTGGTCATTTGTTTGGGTAATTGTATACTTTGGAAAAGGGCTACAGCATTGGAGACCTTGGCAGGACATATGTGCACCAGAGGGTGGAAGATAAATCCTACTAAGATTCAGGAGCCTGCCACAAAAATACAATTTTGGGGGGTCCAATAGTCAAGAGCATGTCAGGATATCCCATCCAAACTAAAGGACCAACTATTGCCTCTCACATACCCCACAGTGAAAAAGGAGGCCCAACATCAAATATGCCTCTTTAGGTTATAAAGTTAGCATATTCTACATCTGGGATCAAGTGATAAGAAAGGCTGCTAGCTTTGAGTAGGGCCCAGAGGAGAAAGGGCTTTGAAGTAGTATCAGATTGTGGTGCAATCTGACCCTTGGGCTGTATTACCTAGAAGATCTATGATGTTAGCGATATCAATGGTGGTAAAAAATGCTATGTGGAATTTTTGTTAAACCCCAGTGGGATAATCACAATGCAGGTCTCTGGGGTTCTAGAGCAAGGCCATGACATTTGTAGCAGAGAGTTTTACTCTTGAAAAACAATTTCTGGCATGCTATTAGACCCCGGTAGAAGAAAAGTATGTGACCACTGGACACCAAGTAACCATATGGTGGTAACTACACCGATGAGGTGGGTTCTCTCAGACCTATTTCACCAAGTCACAAGGTTACGCAGCCTAGCAATGATTCGTTATGAGATGAAAGTGGTACATCTGGGATTCAGCGTAAGCAGGACCAGTGGGCACAAGCAGGTGGCATCAGCACCTCTCCTTCAATTTGCACTATGGCTATATGGGAAATTTCTCAGGAACACCTGATGGAAGAGAAAAGTTCAAGCTTGAATCATGGCTGGGTTACCTCAATATGTGGATGCAAGCTAAAAAGAGAAGAGTCACTACAGCCCCATACAGGTGTGGCCTTAAAAAAAAGCTGGTGAGTGGACTTCCCTGGTGGCGCAGTGGCTAAGAATTCGCCTGCCAATGCAGGGGACACGGGTTCGACCCCTGGTCCGGGAAGATCCCACATGCCGCTGGGCAACTAAGCAGCCTGCGCACTTAGAGCCCATGCTCTGCAACAAGAGAAGCCACCACAATGAGAAGCCTGCGCACCACAACGAAGAGTAGCCCCTGCTTGCTGCAACTAGAGATAGCCCAAGCAGCAACGAAGACACAGCGCAGCCAAAAAAAAAAAAAAAGCTGGTTAGTGAATTTCCTCCCAAAGGGTACACTGTGCCCTGGGTCCTCCACTTTATGTGGAAAGATAAGTGGCCCAGGGTTAGAACATGTATAAACTCATGTCAGTGGTGAATGGCTTGGCCATCTGGACAGGGACCTGAAGGAAGATTACAAAATTAGAGTCAAATAGGTCTGGAGTAGAGTGGGTAAACAGATGAGTGTGAACACAAAATATTAGGATCTTTGTATCCCATGTTAATGTCCACCAGACAGCACTGATCTTGGAAGAAACATAAACAACCAAGAAAACAAAGTGACTTGGCCACTTGATGGTACCCAGCCTCTGTTATCAGCCACTTCAGTGCTTGACCAGTGGGTGCATGAATAGAATATCCATGGTGACTGCACATGGGCCCCAAAAGATGAACTTCACTTACCAAGGCTGATCGAGCTACTGTCATTGGCAACTTAGGAGACAAAGAGAGGAATCATCACTCTGTCAGAAATAAGTGACCCTCATATCCAGCCTTCTGGGAGGATATGCCTGATGCCCAGAAGATCCACTTGGGTACCTCTTGATACTTCTTGCCCAATTTTGATGGCAAATGGACAAGTATATAAACTATTAGGTACCAAAGAAGGGCATGGTACCCTGCGAATCAGACCTGTAGGTTAAAGACCTGGACCAAACCATGGGGCAAGCGACCAAGACCAGCAAAGGTGTTCTCTGAGGGTGATAAGAATCTTGAGTGTATAGTAGAGGGGGGACAAGATGAACTCAGCCACAGCCCTGTAATTCTGTTTTGTTTTTTTAAATATTTATTTATTTATTAATTTTGGCTGCGCCGGGTCTTAGTTGCGGCACGCGGGTTCTTCATTGCTGCATGCAGGATCTTCATTGCAACATGTGGGCTCTTAGTTGAGACATGAAGGCTCTAGCTCCCTGACCAGGGATCAAACCTGGGCCCCCTGCATTGGGAGTGCAGAGTCTTAATCGCTGGACCACCAGGGAAGTCCCAGGGCTGTAATTCTTTTCACTCATCTTCCACTTCTAAATTTCCCCTAGAAAGCAGGTCTACTGGATCTGGGAGGATCCAGAATGTATGTGAAGAAGTGGATCTGGGCTTCCCTGGTGGTGCAGTAGTTAAGAATCCGCCAGCCAATGCAGGGGACACGGGTTCGAGCCCTGATCCGGGAAGATCCCACATGCTGAGGAGCAACAAAGCCTGTGTGCCACAACTACTGAGCCTGTGCTCTAGAGCCCGTGAGCCACAACTACTGAAGTCCACACACCTAGAGCCCGTGCTCCGCAACAAGAGAAGCCACCGCAATGAGAAGCCCACGCACCGAAATGAAGTGTAGCCCCCAGTCGCTGCAACTAGAGAAAGCCCGCACGCAGCAGCAAAGACCCAACTCAGCCAAAAATAAATAAATAAATTTATTAAAAAAAAAAGAAAAGTGGATCTAAGCAGCACAAGGGGTAAACTGCTGTCAACACAATGGTGAGCCACCAAGGTTCTTTTTTTTTTTTAATTTTTATTTTATTTGTTTATTTTTTGGCTGTGTTGGGTCTTTGTTGCTGCACGCGGGCTTTCTCTAGTTGCGGCGAGCGGGGGCTACTCTTCGTTGCGGTGCGCGGGCTTCTCATTGCGGTGGCTTCTCTTGTTGCGGAGCATGGGCTCTAGGTGCATGGGCTTCAGTAGTTGTGGCTCGCGGGCTCTAGAGCACAGGCTCAGTAGTTGTGGCACACGGGCTTAGTTGCTCTGTGGCATGTGGGATATTCCTGGACCAGGACTCGAACCCATGTTCCCTGCATTGGCAGGCTGATTCTTAACCACTGCACCACCAGGGAAACCCCCAAGGTTCATCTTTAATGAACGGCTTGTTGCTGCAAGCTCTGTGTCAGAGTGCTTCCCAGGGAACCCAACCAGTAACAATAAATATACAGTTTAAATTTTTGAATAATTATATTTCAATACATAGGTGTAGAAGAACACCTATATTTAGTATATTTTTTAAAAATTTAGAAGAATATGTACTAGCATTTGAACTGACCTGGAGAAGTTTATGATTTAAATTATAATTTATGAACAAATTAGAAAACATATAATGGCATAACTTGTCATAAAACTGAGTACATATATTAAGCTGAATATGTAAATCAAAGAATGAAAAATATTAAGTTGCAATATGACACATCTGGCAAGTTAAGCTGTGATTTACGTATTTTTAAAAAATTGCTATGTAAATAATTCATATGTCATGACCTAAAGGATTATTATCGCCATTTAGGATAATACAGTTTGAGAATGTGGCTGAATGTTATTATACTTAGATGGATAGCTTACTCATTTCTATATTTAGAAATGCTAAAATCCTGAAATGTTATTTCTAATGTCCCTGCTATTTTTGCTTGGATTGAGAACAGGTAAAAATTCAGCATTCAAACAAACTGACCTTATAGTCTCCAATCTCCAATACCAAATTCTAGCCCCTGGTTGTGAGGTCAAGACCTTCCCACTGAGTGACATTACGTGATTGTATTAGTCAGGGTTCTCCAGAGAAATAGAATCAACCAGAGACATAAATAAGATATATATATGGCTTATAGGAATTGGCTCACACAATTATGGAGGCCAAAAAGACCCACAGTCTGTGGTCTGCAAGCTGAAAAACTAGGAAAGCCACTGGTGTAATTCAGTCTGAGTCTGAAGGCCTGAGAACCAGAGGAGCAAATGTTGGGTGTTCCAGTCCGTGTCCAAAGACCCAAGAATTGAGAAGCTGATGGTGTAAGTCCAGGTCTTGGTCCAAAGGCTGGAGAACCAGGAGCACCAATGTCCAAGGGCAGGAGAAGATGGATGTCCCAAACCAAGGAGAGAGCAAATTTACCCTTTCTCCATCTTTTTGTTCTATTCAGTCCCTCAATAATGATACCAACCCACATTGATGAGGGCTATCGTACTTCGTGTACCATTCAAACGTTAATCTCTTCCAGAAACACCCTCACAGAAATTCCAAGAAATAATGTTTTACCAGCTATCTGGGAATCCCTAAGCCTAGTCAAGTTGACACATAATTTTTTTTTAAATTGAAGTTTAGTTGATTTACAATGTTGTGCCAATCTCTGCTGTGCAGCAAAGTGACTCAGTTATAGGGATGTCCCTGGTGGTCCAGTGGTTAGGACTCCTGCTTCCGCTGCAGGGAGCACAGTTTCGATCCCTGGTTGGGGAACAAAGATTCCTTGCAAGCTGTGTGGTGCAGCCAAAAAAAAAAAAAGTTACACACATGTATACATTCTTTTTTTTTTAAAATATTCTTTCCCATTATGGTTTATCCCATGAGATTGGATATAGTTCCCTGTGCTATACAGTAGGACTTTGTTGTTTATCCAGTCTAAACATAATGTTTTGCATCTACTAATCCCAAACTCCCAGTCCATCCCTTTTCCTCTCCTCACTCCCTTGGCAACGACAAGTCTGTTCTCTACATCTGTGAGTCTGTTTCTCTCTTTTTTTTCTTTAAATTAATTAATTAATTAATTTTTGGCTGCACTGGGTCTTCATTGCTGCGTGTGGGCTTTTCTCTAGTTGTGGCGAGCAGGGGCTACTCTTCATTGCTTTGCTCAGGCTTCTCATTTTGGTGGCTTCTCTTGTTGCAGAGCACAGGCTCTAGGTACGCAGGCTTCAGTAGTTGTAGTTCGTGGGCTGTAGAGCACAGGCTCAGTAGTTGTGGCGCACGGGCTTAGTTGCTCGGGGGCATGTGGGATCTTCCCAAACCAGGGCTCGAACCCGTGTCCTCTGCACTGGCAGGAGGATTCTTAACCACTGCGCAACCAGGGAAGTCCCTCTGTTTCTGTTTCGTAGTTAGGTTCATTTGTGCCATATTTTAGATTTCACATGTTAGGGAAATCATACGGTATTCATCTTTCTCTTTCTGACTTACTTCACTTAGTATGATAATCTCTAGTTGCATACATGTTGCTGCAAATGGCATTATTTTGTTCTTTTTTATGGCTGAGTAGTATTCCATTGTATATATGTACCACATCTTCTTTATCCATTCATCTTGATGGACATTTAGGTTGTTTCCATGTTTTGACTATTGTGATAGTGCTGCTATGAACATAGGGGAGCATGTATCTTTCTGAATTATAGCTTTGTCCAGATATATGCCCCATAGTGGGATTGTTGGATCATACGGTAATTCTATTTTTAGTTTTCTAAGGAACCTCCATACTGTTTTCCATAGTGGCTACACCAACTTAAATTCCCACCAACAGTGTAGGTGGGTTCCCTTTTTCTCCATACACTCTCCAGCATTTTTTATTTGTAGACTTTTTAATGATCACCATTCTGACCAGTGTGAGGTGGTATCTCATTGTAGTTTTGATTTGCATTTCTCTAATAATTAGTGATGTTGAGCATCTTCTCATGTGCCTACTGGTCATCTGTATGTTCCCTTTGGGGAAATGTCTATTAAGGTCTTCTGCCCAGGGACTTCCCTGGCAGTCCATTGGTTAACACTCTGCACTCCCAATGCGGAGGGCCCAGGTTCAATCTCTGTTTGGGGAACTAAGATCCCACATACTGCAACTAAGCCTGTGCACCACAACTACTGAGCCAGTGTGCTCTAGAGCCCACATGCCACAACTAGAGAGAGCCCATGCACTGCAACTACAGAAGCCAGCGTGCCACAATGAAGAGCCAGCACAGCAAAAAAAAAAAAAAAAAAAAGACTATAAAAAAAAAGGTCTTCTGCTCATTTTTCAATTGGGTTGGTTGTTTTTTTGCTGGTGAGTTGTATGAGCTGTTTGTATATTTTGGAGATTAAACCCTTGTCAATCTCATCATTTGCAAATATTTTCTTCCATTCCATAGGTCATCTTCTTTTTTTAAATATTTTTTATAGTTTCCTTTGCTGTGCAAAAGCTTGTAAGTTTGATTAGGTCCCATTTGTTTATTTTTCTTTTTATTTCTATTGCCTTGACCTAAGAAAACATTGGTATGATTTCTGAGTTCACACATAAAATTAATCATCACAGTGACACTAGAATAGCGATCTAAAAGTAATATCTAGGACTCACCAGCTTAAGGTAGACTTAGAGTTTTACTCAAATAGTCTCTTCCAAAGTTAGTCAGATGTTTTAGTTTTTTAAATGAATAATTGTTAAAATTGAAATCATATCAAGTATCTTTTCTGACCACAACGTTGTGAGACTAGATATCAACTACAGGAAAAAATCTGTAAAAAATACAAACACAGGGAGGCTAAACAATACACTAGTTAATAACCAAGAGATCACTGAAGAAATCAAAGAGGAAATCAAAACATACCTAGAAACAAATGACAATGAAAACACAACGACCCAAAACCTATGGGATGCAGCAAAAGCAGTTCTAAGAGGGAAGTTTATAGCAATACAATCCTACCTTAAGAAACAAGGAACATCTCAAATAAACAACCTAACCTTACACTTAAAGCAAATAGAGAAAGAAGAACAAAAAAACCCCAAAGTTAGTAGAAGGAAAGAAATCATAAAGATCAGATCAGAAATAAATGAAAAAGAAATGAAGGAAACAATAGCAAAGACCAATAAAACTAAAAGCTGGTTCTTTGAGAAGATAAACAAAATTGATAAACCATTAGCCAGACTCATCAAGAAAAAAAGGGAGAAGACTCAAATCAATAGAATTAGAAATAAAAAAGGAGAAGTAACAACTGACACTGAAGAAATACAAAGGATCATGAGAGATTACTACAAGCAACTATATGCCAATAAAATGGACAACCTAGAAGAAATGGACAAATTCTTAGAAATGCACAACCTTCTGAGACTGAACCAGGAAGAAATAGAAAATATAAACACACCAATCACAAGCACTGAAATTGAAACTGTGATTAAAAATCTTCCAACAAACAAAAGCCCAGGACCAGATGGCTTCACAGGTGAATTCTATCAAACATTTAGACAAGAGCTAACACCTATCCTTCTCAAACTCTTCCAAAATAAAGCAGAGGGAGGAACATTCCCAAACTCATTCTACAAGGTCACCATCACGCTGATAGCAAAACCAGACAAAGATGTCACAAAGAAAGAAAACTACAGGCCAATATCACTGATGAACATAGATGCAAAACTCCTCAACAAAATACTAGCAAACAGAATCCAACAGCACATTAAAAGGATCATACACCATGATCAAGTGGGATTTATCCCAGGAACGCAAGGATTCTTCAATATACGCAAATCAATAAATGTGATATATGATATTAACAAATTGAAGAATAAAAATCATATGATCATCTGAATAGATTCAGAAAAAGCTTTTGACAAAATTCAACAACCATTTATGATAAAAACCCTCCAGAAAGTAGGTATAGAGGGAACTTACCTCAACATAATAAAGGCCATATATGAGAAACCCACAGCCAACATCATCCTCAATGGTGAAAAACTGAAACCATTTCCACTAAGATCAGGAACAAGACAAGGTTGCCCACTCTCACCACTATTATTCAACATAGTTTTGGAAGTTTTAGGCACAGCAATAAGAGAAGAAAAAGAAATAAAAGGAATCCAAATCGGGAAAGAGGAAGTAAAGCTGTCACAGTTTGCAGATGACATGATACTATACATAGAGAATCCTAAAGATGCTACCAGAAAACTACTAGAGCTAATCAATGAATTTGGTAAAGTAGCAGGATACAAAATTAATGCACAGAAATCTCTTGCATCCCTATACACTAACAACAAAAAATCTAAAAGAGAAATTAAGGAAACACTCCCATTTACCACTGCAACAAAAAGAATAAAATACCGAGGAATAAACCTACCTAAGGAGACAAAACACCTGTATGCAGAAAACTATAAGACACTGATGAAAGAAATTAAAGATGATACAAACAGATGGAGAGATATACCATGTTCTTGGATTGGAAGAATCAACATTGTGAAAATGGCTATACTACCCAAAACAATCTACAGGTTCAATGCAATCCCTATCAAACTACCACTGGCATTTTTCACAGAACTAGAACAAAAAATTTCACAGTTTGTATGGAAACACAAAAGACTCTGAATAGCCAAAGCAATCTTGAGAGAGAAAAGCGGAGCTGGAGGAGTCAGGCTCCCTGACTTCAGACTATACTACAAAGCTAAAGTAATCAAGACAGTATGGTACTGGCACAAAAACAGAAACATAGATCAATGGAACAAGATAGAAAGCCCAGAGGTAAACCCACACACCTATGGTCAACTAATCTATGACAAAGGAGGCAAGGATATACAATGGAGAAAAGACAGTCTCTTCAATAAGTGGTGCTGGGAAAACTGGACAGCTACATGTAAAAGAATGAAATTAGAATACTCCCTAACACCATACACAAAAATAAACTCAAAATGGATTAGAGACCTAAATATAAGACTGGACACTATAAAACTCTTAGAGGAAAACATAGGAAGAACACTCTTTGACATAAATCACAGCAAGATCTTTTTTGATCCACCTCCTAGAGTAATGGAAATAAAAACAAAAATAAACAAGTGGGACCTAATGAAACTTCAAAGCTTTTGCACAGCAAAGGAAACCATAAACAAGACGAAAAGACAACCCTCAGAATGGGAGAAAATATTTGCAAATGAATCAACGGACAAAGGATTAATCTCCAAAATATATAAACAGCTCATTCAGCTCAATATTAAAGAAACAAACACCCCAATCCAAAAATGGGCAGAAGACCTAAATAGACATTTCTCCAAAGAAGACATACAGACGGCCACGAAGCACATGAAAAGATGCTCAACATCACTAATTATTAGAGAAATGCAAATCAAAACTACAATGAGGTATCACCTCACTCCTGTTAGAATGGGCATCATCAGAAAATCTACAAACAACAAATGCTGGAGAGGGTGTGGAGAAAAGGGAACCCTCTTGCACTGTTGGTGGGAATGTAAATTGATACAGCCACTATGGAGAACAATATGGAGGTTCCTTAAAAAACTAAAAATAGAATTACCATATGACCCAGCAATCCCACTACTGGGCATATACCCAGAGAAAACCGTAATTCAAAAGGACACATGCACCCGAATGTTCATTGCAGCACTATTTACAATAGCCAGGTCATGGAAGCAACCTAAATGCCCATCAACAGACGAATGGATAAAGAAGTTGTGGTACATATATACAATGGAATATTACTCAGCCATAAAAAGGAACGAAATTGAGTCATTTGTTGAGACGTGGATGGATCTAGAGGCTGTCATACAGAGTGAAGTAAGTCAGAAAGAGAAAAACAAATATCGTATATTAATGCATGTATGTGGAACCTAGAAAAATGGTACAGATGAGCCATTTTGCAGGGCAGAAGTTGAGACACAGATGTAGAGAATGGACATATGGACACCAAGGGGGGAAAACTGTGGTGGGGTGGGGATGGTGGTGTGCTGAATTGGGCGATTGGGATTGACATGTATACACTGATGTGTATAAAAAAAAAAAAAAAAAAAAGACTGAATAGCCAAAGCAATCTTGAGAGAGAAAAGCGGAGCTGGAGGAGTCAGGCTCCCTGACTTCAGACTATACTACAAAGCTAAAGTAATCAAGACAGTATGGTACTGGCACAAAAACAGAAACATAGATCAATGGAACAAGATAGAAAGCCCAGAGGTAAACCCACACACCTATGGTCAACTAATCTATGACAAAGGAGGCAAGGATATACAATGGAGAAAAGACAGTCTCTTCAATAAGTGGTGCTGGGAACACTGGACAGCTACATGTAAAAGAATGAAATTAGAACACTCCCTAACACCATACACAAAAATAAACTCAAAATGGATTCGAGACCTAAATATAAGACTGGACACTATAAAACTCATAGAGGAAAACATAGGAAGAACACTCTTTGACATATAAATCACAGCAAGATCTTTTTTGATCCACCTCCTAGAGTAATGGAAATAAAAACAGAAATAAACAAATGGGACCTAATGAAACTTCAAAGCTTTTGCACAGCAAAGGAAACCATAAACAAGACGAAAAGTCAGCCCTCAGAATCGGAGAAAATATTTGCAAATGAATCAACGGACAAAGGATTAATCTCCAAAATATAGAAACAGCTCATGCAGCTCAATATTAAAAAAGCAAACAACCCAATCCAAAAATGGGCAGAAGAGCTAAATAGACATTTCTCCAAAGAAGACATACAGATGGCCAAGAAGGACATGAAAAGCTGCTCCACATCACTAATTATTAGAGAAATGCAAATCAAAACTACAGTGAGGTATCACCTCACACCAGTTAGAATGGGCATCATCAGAAAATCTACAAACAACAAATGCTGGAGAGGGTGTGGAGAAAAGGGAACCCTCTTGCACTGTTGGTGGGTATGTAAATTGATGCAGCCACTATGGAGAACAGTATGGAGGTTCCTTAAAAAACTAAAAATAGAATTACCATATGACCCAGCAATCCCACTACTGGGCATATACCCAGAGAAAACCGTAATTCAGAAAAGACACATGCATGCACCCCAATGTTCACTGCAGCACTATTTACAATAGCCAGGTCATGGAAGCAACCTAAATGCCCATCGACAGATGAATGGATAAAGAAGATGTGTTACATATATACAATGGAATATTACTCAGCCGTAAAAAGGAACGAAATTGGGTCAGTTTTTGAGACACGGATGGATCTAGAGTCTGTCATACAGAGTGAAGTAAGTCAGAAAGAGAAAAACAAATATCGTATATTAACACATGTATGTGGACCCTAGAAAAATGGTACAGATGAACCGGTTTGCAGGGCAGAAATTGAGACACAGATGTAGAGAACAAACATATGGACACCAAGGGGGAAAAGCCACGGGGGGGTGGGGTGGTGGTGGCATGAATTGGGCGATTGGGATTGACATGTATACACTGATGTGTATAAAATTGATGAGTAATAAGGACCTGCTGTATAAAAAATAAATTAAATTAAATTAAATTAAAAAAAATTTTAAAAAGATGTTATTAAAAAAATGAATAATTGTTGCAGATACTGTTGCAATGCCTTTTGTGTCCCTCCTAGATAACACTTCCCTCCAACCTCCCCCACAGTCCTAAAGCATCCTTCCTAAATATTGAACCTTTAAAAATATTTTTATAGGTGACTTCCCCTGTGGTACAGTGTTTAAGAATCCGCCTGCCAATGCAGGGGACATGGGTTTGATCCCTGGTCCGGGAAGATCTCACATGCCATGGAGCAACTAAGCCTGTGTGCCACAACTACTGAGCCTGTGCTCTAGAGCCCGCGAGCCACAACTACTGAGCCCATGCACCAGAACTACTGAAGCCCGCGTGCCTGGAGCCCGTGATCCGCAACAAGAGAAGCCACCATAATGAGAAGCCTGCACACCGCAACGAAGAGTAGCCCCTGCTCGCTGCAACTAGAGAAAGCCTGCGTGCAGCAACAAAGACCCAATGCAGCCAAAAAGAAAAAAATTTTTTATATATTGTTGTCATATGTTAATTTATAAGCGTTAGTAATATTTTCTGATTTAAAATGATTACTGTTTGCCAGCCTCAAGAAAATTTTCAAGAAATTAATGTTATGGTACTTTGTCAGAAACTGCCAAATGGAACTACTAGTTTGGATCCTAGTAATTAATATGACATGTAATCCATCAAGAGATTGTGAATAGAACTGATGAAGGATGTGCTTTAAACTATGAAAACTATAGTTGTATAAGAAGAGGAAATCTATTTGTGTGACTCTTACTTAAATAAGTCTTAGTGATTTCTAGCCCAAAGAACATAGTATGATCCTGATTGTGTATCTGCACAGGCATGTTGTCATTCATGCACTGGTAACAAGGAAAAAGTATTGGTAGTCAGTTCCAGTTGATTCTACATGGGTACTCCCTGAAGAAATAGCATCCTGTGCTTACAACTTTTGGGGATCCTATTAGTGAAAATAAAGAACAGCCTGTGTAATGTTAATGACATACCTCAAAATGTTTTGTTATCACCTAAACAAAGTAATATTTCAGAAATGGGAGGAATGAAATAAGAGTGTTTTTAAACTAAAGAGGATATGTTATTTAGGGACACAGCATAAGCAAAAAAAAGGGGGGGAATTACTTGTGAATCTGGTTTAATTAGAATAACTTGAAAACGACAAGAATGAAACTAGTTCTCAGGAATAAGGAACATGAATGGCTTCAAAACTTTGTCTCTTATTTGCTCTCTGTATGTTTGTTTTATTCCCTCTCACTGTAAACTTGTGTGAAATAAAATTCATATTTTATGGCAAGACAAGAAAACTTTGAACATAAAAAATGTTCTCTGCACTCTGGCCTCCTCTTTCCCCTCTGCTGTGTGTTGTGTATCTGCATGGCATCTACCAAACCTCCACCATCCGCAGAAATACCTGCTCAACCATAAAAAGCAACATTCTCCTAGCATCAGTAAGACAACTCCTTAAAAGGTGACTTTTCTTCTTGATCTTGTAAGGGGTCACGATGACCATCACTTTGTACTTGCAGATCCAGATTGTGTAAGCTGTCAATCATACATCATCTAATGTACAGCTTTTTGTCTCAAAAACCTTGTATAACTGTATTTTGGGCTTCTAGTGGGTGGAACAGTTCTCGGAGCTTTCTGAGATGCTGTTCCCAAGTTACAACCCTCAGTTTGGCTTGGATGAAATTTTCCATTCTTTTTCTTAGATCAACTGATTAATTTTCTGTCAACACTTGCTTTCTCCAAATTCTAGGAAACATGACTGTCAAAAACTCTAACCCTCACTTACATATTACAGGCTTTGCCACCATAATAGTACTTACTGACTCCCATGATCCTATGTTCACGTAATCCCAGGGAAGGATGAGTTCTAAGTTAGGTGCCCACACCTGGACCAATCAACAAAGTTCAGCAATGGTGGGGTGTTATGATTGGCCTAATTTGGGTTATAAACTCACTCTTGGACCAGTCAACTCTGCCTGGGGGAAGGGGTAGCATTTGTAACAATGTAATGACTCGTGTGAGTCAGAGAATTGGAGGAGAGGAAAGAGCAGGTTACAGAAAAGGAGAAGGAGTGATGCGCTACCAAGAAGGGAGTGTTTAGTATAGAAGAAAAACCAAGAAAAGAGCTAAATATCATACAAAGGTGAATAATTATCCTGATTGACCAACCTAGATGTTATAAAATGCATAATCTCTAACAATAGGGTAAAAACTAACGCATATTTTGAAAGAATGATAATTTGGAAATATTCAGAGGGACACATATCAATATATTAACAATGGTTATCTCTGAGGAATGTGAAGGGGGAAGGGATCATGGGGGAGACTTTCACTTTCTACACGTCTACAGTGTTTGAAATTTTTTATATGCCTACATGTGTAGTGTACCAAAGTTTGTGAAGAAATAACAAAGATAGAAGACCCAAGATACCTTAAAAGTCTTTTAAGCAACAGAAATAGGGGAATGTTACATACTTGGAAACTAACAGAGGTATCGTGTGTGATAAAAAAATAAACCAGGACTTCCCTGGTGGCACAGTGTTTAAGAATCCGCCTGCCAATGCAGGGAACACGGGTTTGATCCCTGGTCCGGGAAGATCCCACATGCCCCCGAGCAACTAAGCCCGTGCGCCACAACTACTGAGCCTGCAATCTAGAGCCCACGAGCCACAAATACTGAGCCCGCGTGCCACAACCACTAAAGCCTGTGCGCCTAGAGCCCATGCTCCGCAAGAAAGAGAAGCCACCGCAATGAGAAGCTCGCGCACCGTAATGAAGAGTAGCCCCCGCTCGCTGCAAACAGAAATTCTGCATGCAGCAACGAAGACACAACGCAGCCAAAAATTAATTAATTAATTTAAAAAAATAAACCGGATTCTATAGAATGTAACAGAAACTGATTCTGTAGATTTGAAATGAAGAAAGAATAGCTGTTTACTCTCTGGGAGAAGAATGACTGCAAGAGAAATAAAATCCAAGCTGATGAAACTGATAAGATACTAATAGGAGGTCACAAACTGCTTTGGAGTCTAGATAGGTAAGAAAGAAAAATAAATAATTAGAGGAATCTGAGGCAAGAGCAAGTTCTTTAGGCCTAATTCAAATAGTTCTAAGACCTAGGTAGTTGAGATAGATCTCTAACGAATAATTTAAAACATAGTAACAAAATGGGGTAGGGGGTTTAGGTGGTTCAAGGAGCTAAAGGCAAGGAATGATACAACGTGATGTGTACGAATCCCCAGTGAGAATGGAATAAGGAAGAGTAATGTGTTGCCTCCTTAGGTAGAACTTGACATTTTCTAAAAACAAATTTAAAAATTGGCCAGCTGCTACTCTATGTGGAGACAAAATTTCCGTTTAGAGCATATCTTTTTTCTGAGAAGAACCACTGGAATGGCTGCTCTTAGTTATGTAAATGTAAAAACACAGGCACTCCTTACCCTTTATTTTGTGGCTTGACAAAGCCTGCCCTTCCTAATGCCTCTTCATATGAAAATTTTCATAGAAAACAAGGAGCCTCCTGGGTAGAAAGGAACCAAGACCTTGACCTCTTCTCTTTTGATATTCCAATTTATTACAATCTATTTAATAGATTGAGCCAGTCCCAACTGATGCCCTAGTAGTGAAGGACACCAAAGGCACCAAGAATTAGCCATGAAGAAAGGGGACATGTGGGGATAGGGACCAAGCCCTATATGGCATAGCAAGTGGCTCACCAGGAAGTTTTCCCCCTCACCACCTCACCTCCTACTTGTCTTGGAGTGTATGTCCAAATATAAGTTAAAATGTTATAATTTGGGGGCCTACACTGAGGGTACTTGGCCCCAATTTGGACCAGCAAGAGTATCATTGTTACATTAGTAGACAAAATCATACCCCTGAACTACAGCTGTTAGTGAACTAGGCCAAGTATTTAATTCTTCTTCAGCAGCTAAGCAGTTTGGAATTAGAACAGGCCTCCTTGGGACTGAGGTGGGGTTGGGAGGGGAGGGGGGAGGGAGGGATAAATTAGGAGTTTGGGATTAACATATACACACTACTATATATAAAACAGATAAACAGCACTTCCCTGGTGGTCCAGTGGTTAAGACTCCGAGCTTCCACTGAAGAGGGAACAGGTTCAATCCCTGGTCGGGGAAGTTCCGCATGCTTCGTGGTGCAGCCAAAAACAAGTGTGTAAAACAGATAACCGGCAAGGACCTACTGTATAGCACAGGGAACTGTACTCAATGTTTTGTAGTAACTTATAAGGGAAAAGAATCTGAAAAAGAATATATATATGAATATACATATATATATGTAAAAATCTGAATCACTGTGATGTACACCTGAAACTAACACAGCATTGTAAATCAACTATACTTCAATAAAAAAACAAAGAAATAAATAGAACAATTCTGAAACAACAACAACAACAAAAAACCCCAAAAAGCAAAGAACAGGTCTCCTTGGACTCAGTAAGTTTCTAGGCTTTTTAATAAGTCAGAGGGAAATGCCAAAACAAAGCCTATCCCCACAATACTGAGTAGAAATTACCAAAATCAATAAAGATGACTTAGGTATAATTATAGAGAAGCACAATGGGATTGTGATTTTAACTAAGAAACTTAAAACCAAGTGGTTGCAATATATCCTGCCTGAACAACAACTGTGATTTAACAAAGAAGAGGGAGTTGGTGGTGGCCTCCCTGTGATCTTTAAAAGCAAAGTCCAGAAAGATAAATTTGGCTGGGTGTTGTCTGCATATTCAGGGCCCAGGAACAGAATAGGGTAGCTGATTTGCGGGCCAAGAATTACCGTGTATCAGACTAAAAAAATTGTTGACACATATTATTGAATAGGTTATAACACTCAAAAACAGCCCTATAGTGACTTCCCTGGTGGTCCAGTGGTAAAGAATCCGCCTTCCAATGCAGGGGTCGCGGGTTCGATCCCTGGCCGGTGAACTAAGATGTCACATGCCACGGGGCAACTAAGCCTGCGCATGGCAACTAGAGAGCCCGTGTGCCGCAAACTACAGAGCCCACATGTTCTGGAGCCTGTGTGCCGCAACAAAGAGCCCGCACACCACAACGTAGAGCCCACACGCTACAATGAAGATCCCGCGTGCCGCAACTAAGACCCTACACAGCCAAAAATAAATAAATAAATATTTTTTAAAAGCCCTATAAAATTGATCCTGATAATTGTTTCCAGACAAATGCCGATGAAGGCAAGTGGAGTCTAAAACAGTTCCTTCTGCCTCACCAAACATGTTTCTTTTCCTGAATTCTTTATTCTGGTTAACAATAAAATCACTTTCTAGTCACTCTTTTTCTACAAATTTTGTCATCATCCCTCCAATGAGTCTCTCTCACATTTTTCACATCTAGAAAATCATCAGGCATTAACAGTTCTTTTAATATTCTGAAATATTCACTCTCATCATCATTTTCACTCTCTTAGTGTAGTGGACACCTTTACATTTTATTTTTTTTTTAATTTTAACTTTTAATTTTTTAAATTGAAATATAGTTGATTTATAATGTTGTGTTAGTTTCAGGTGTACAGCAAAGTGATTCAGATAAACATACATATGTATCTATTTTTTTCCGGATTCTTTTCCCTTATAGGTTATTATAAAATATTGAGTATAGTTCCCTGTGCTATACAGTAGGTCCTTGTTGGTTATCTATTTTATTTTATTAATATTATTTTATTTATTTATTTGGTTGCGCTGGGTCTTAGTTGCAGCCGGCAGGCTCCTCAGTTGCAGCTCGCCAGCTCCTTAGTTGCAGCACGCATGTGGGATCTAGTTCCCTGACCGGGGATTGAACCCAGGCCCCCTGAATTGGGAGCTCAGAGTCTTAACCACTGCACCACCAGGGAAGTCCCAGTTATCTATTTTATATATAGTAGTGTGTATATGTTAATTCCCAACTCCTAATTTATCCCTCCTCCCCCCAACACTTCCCCTTTGGTAACCATAAGTTTGTTTTCTATGTCTGTGGGTCTATTTCTGTTTTGTACAATATCAAAGAAACCCCAAACCACCCAATCAAAAAATGGGCAGAAGACCTAAATAGACATTTCACCAAAGAAGACATACAGATGGCCAAAATGCACATGAAAGAATGTTCAATATTGCTAATTATTAGAGAAATGCAAATCCAAACCACAATGAGGTATCACCTCACACCAGTCAGAATGGCCATATCATCAAAATGTCTACAAGTAATAAATGCCGGAGAAGGTGTGGAGAAAAGGGAACCCTCCTACACTGTTGGTAGGAATGTAAATTGGTACAGCCACTGTGTAGAACAGCATGGAGTTTCCTTAAAAAACTAAAAATAGAGTTACCGTATGACCCAGCAATCCCACTCCTGGCCATATATCCAGAGAAAACCGTAATTCAAAAGGATACATGCACACCAATGTTCATTTGGCACTATTTACAATAGCCAAGGCATGGAAGCAACCTAAATGTCCATCAACAGATGAATGGATAAAGAAGATGCGGTATATTTATACAATGGAATATTACTCAGCCATAAAAAAAGAATGAAATAATGCCATCTGCAGCAACGAGGATGGACCAAGAGATTATCATACTAAGTGAAGTAAGACAAATATCATATGATAACACTTATATGTGGAATCAAAAATAAATGATACTAGTGGACACCTTTAGATCTATAAACCTATAGCTCAGCTTTCTCTTTCTTCTGGTAACAGCAATTCTCTTCTTTTGGTGACCTACTCCTCTCCTACTCTAACCATATGGTCCTACTGCGGCCTCTGCCATATATTCCCTTACTCCAGCCACAGGTGGAGGCATATGACCCAGAGTAGGAAGCAAAAAGGGGAGAAATAACTGAAAGGATATGCTCAGAAACTTAACCTTATGCAAGTTGAGGTGACTGTAGTGGTCATGGTACATGACTGTCCAACAGTGCTCCCTCCCAAGTGACTAGTCTAACTCAGTCAATCTCCATACTATTGATATTTGGGGTCAGATAATTTTTTTCTGTTTTATTGACATATAATTGACATAGTTTTGTATAATTTTAGTTGCACAGCATAATGACACATATATTGTAAAATGACTACCACAGTAAGTTTAGTTAACATCTATCACCTCATATAGTTACAAAAGAAACATTTTTTTTTTCCTTGTGATGAGAATTTTAGGATGTACTCTCTTGGTAACTTTCAAATATACCACGCAGCAGTGTTAACTAGTCATAATGTTCTACATTACCTTCCCAGCACTTATTTATACTTATTTATATTATAACTGGAAGTTTGTACCTTCGATCACTTTCTACCAGTTTCACCATTCCCCCATCCCTCTGGTACCACCTCTGGTAACCACAAATCTAATCTCCTTTTCTATGCTATGAGTTTGGGGCTTTTTGGTTCATTTTGTGGGCTGTTTTTTTGTTGTTGTTTTTTTTTTTTTTTAGATTCTACATATAAGTGAAGTCATACAGTATTTGTCTTTCTCTGTCTTTTATTTCCCTTGGCATAATACCCTTAAGACCCATACACGTGGTCATAAATGACAGGATTTCCTTTTTGTGGCTGAATATTATTCCACTATACATACATATATGTATATATATATATATATATATATATATATATATATATATATATAGTATTCTTCTCTATATATATCTCACATTTTCTTTATCCATTCCTCTGTTGATAACCACTTTGGTTGTTTCTATGTCTTGGTTATTGTAAATAATGCTGCACTCAACATAGGGGTGCAGATATCTTTTGACAGTGATTTCTTTTCCTTCGGACATATATCCAGAAGTGGAGTTGCTGCATCTATTTTTATTTTTATTTTATTATTATTATTTTGTTTAATTTTTTTAAAAAATTTATTTTATTTACTTATTTTTGGCTGCATTGGGTCTTCATTGCTGCACATGGGCTTTCTCTAGTTGCGGCGAGCAGGGGCTACTTTTTGTTGTGGTGCGTGGGCTTCTCATTGTGGTGGCTTCTCTTGTGGCACAGCATGGGCTACAGGTGCGCAGGCTTCAGTAGTTGTGGCACGTGGGCTCAGTAGTTGTGGCTCGCGGGCTCTAGAGCACAGGCTCAGTAGTTGTGGCACACGGGCTTAGTTGCTCCGTGGCATGTGGGATCTTCCCGGACCAGGGCTCGAACCTGTGTCCCCTGCATTGGCAGGCAGACTCAACCACTGCACCACCAGGGAAGCCTGCTGCATCTATTTTTAATTTGTTGAGGAAACTCCATATTGTTTTCCATAGTGGCTGTACCAATTTACATTCCCACCAGTAGTGCACAAGGGTTGGGGTCAGATAATTCTTGGCTGTGCGTGGCTGTTCAGTGTGTCCTAGGATGTTTAGCAGTGTGCCTTGCAATGTCCCATTAGGTGCCAGTAGCACCCTTCCCCCAAGTTGTGACTAAAATGTCTCCAGATATTGCCAAATGCCCTCTGGAGGGCAAAATTACTGCAGGTTGAGAACCACTAGTCTAAGCTATTTATTTTCCAGTGTTAGGTTTCGGACTGGGCAGGTTTCCCTAACCTGGCCAATGTGGCATTAAGGCTTGTCCACTAGAGGGCTTCTAGGAAGGTTTCCTCACTCCCAGAAAAGTGAACCCAAAAAGTCTTTCTTGCTGGAAGTTGTGTCCGCATGTAAGTACTTAAATGGCTGCAACCGTCCCGTGACCACAAGGGAACAAGCTTTAGGATGAAGCCAATATGGAGGGAGAAATGTAGGAATGTAGAGAAATGCAAGAAATTTGATCCTTCAGTACTGAGCTGATGATTTCCCTGCATGAACCTATGGCAATCTTATCTCTGGACTACCACTTATTTTCGAGCATATACATACTCATTTGGGTATGTGTATATATTTTGAATATATATAATAAACAGCAGTATATATAATGTACTAATTTACTCTCACTTGGGTGTGTGTATTTTTTCACATAATACTTTTTTTAACATAATATTTGTAGGAGATGCTGCCATATAACTACACTGTATATAGAACTGTTTCATTCTTTTCACTGACTGAAAATTATTCCATTTTATAGATAAAACAAAATTTATTTAACCAGTATCTTGGAGGCTTTTACTTGTTTTTTGAAAAACATTTTTCTAATGCAAAGAATGGTTCAATAAACTTCCTCATACATAAGTCATTTCACATGTGAGTATGTGTATGGGATAGATTACAGAAGATAATTGTTAGGTGAAAGTGTATTTGAATATGTGATTTTGATGGATATTTTAAATGTTCTGGGCAGAAGATAAACTAAATAGCACTCATTAGCAGTATAGGACAGTTCCTGCTGTCCCACACCCTCATGAATAAAGTAAGTTATCAAAGTTTTTGTGCGTTAGTGATTTTGTGAAATATGGTATTGTAATGTAATTTTAGTTTGTATGTCTCTTCTAATGAATGAAGTTCTATATTTAAGAAGGAAATATAGGAAGTGCTTTTTCCTATATTTAAGAACTATGTGTAATTTCCAGTTTTATGAAATGTCTATTCATATCTTAGCCCATTTGACCTATTGTTAGGTCATTTTATTATTGACTTTAGGAGCTCTTTACATATTAAGGAAATCATCTGTTTATGATGTGAACTGCAAGTGTTTTTCCCAGTTTATGGTTTGTAATTTTTCATAACTTTTGATGGCTTTCTCTATTCAAGAATTTTTAAAAATTTTATATGATTCCTTTTATCATTCCTATCTTTTATGGTTCCTGGGTTGATTTCATACTTAGGAAACTCCAACCTACTCTAAGAGTATTTTTTAAAAATCTCTCTTTTATGTAGTTTTTATATCTTAAGTTTAAATTTTTCAACTATTTAAATTTTTTTAGTGTAATGTGTTAAGAATCCAACTTTATTTTCTCAGACATATTACCCAATTGTACTATATATTCTTTTCTTTCTTTTAGTTTGTGTGTTTATTTATGATTGTGATTTTTTTCCACAGTTGTGCCTATGAGCAGTTTTATCCATGTCTGTGTTTTGCCTAAAAACATTGCTGATGAATTCTCCTTGACTACTCACTCTCCCTTTACTTGGGAACAGTTAAAGTGTCCCATAACACTAGAGATGGGTGCATTCTCTTTGTTATAACAACTACTACACCTTACTGTGATACGTGATATGTATGAACCCAGCTTCTGGTGCCACAGAAATGTCAGGTTGTATCTGCTGCTTACTAGCTGTGTGCCTTTGGCATCTTAATGTCTCATTGACTCAGTTACCTTACCTGTAATAAATGAGGTTATTGTGAGGATTAAATGATTTCACGCTTATAACATATTTAAAATGGTTTCTGAGAGAAAACCGTAATTCAAAATGACACATGCACCCCAATGTTCATAGCAGCACTATTTACAATAGCCCAGAGATGAAGCAACCTAAATGTGCATCAGCAGAGAATGGATAAAGAAGTTGTGGTACATACATACAATGGAATATTACTCAGCCATAAAAAGGAAAGAAATTGAGTCATTTGCAGAGATGTGGTTGGACCTAGAGAGTGTCACACAGAGTGAAGTAATCAGAAAGAGAAAAACAAATATCGTATATTAATGCATATATGTTGAATCTAGAAAAATGATATAGATGATCTTATTTGCAAAGCAGAAATAGAGACACAGACATAGAGAACAAACATATGGATACCAAGGGGGAAAGGTGGGGGTGGGAGGAATTGGGAGATTGGGATTGACATATATACACTATTGATACTATGTATAAAATAGACAACTAGTGAGAACATACTGTAGAGCACAGGGAACTCTACTTAATGCACTGTGGTGACCTAAATGGGAAGGAAATCCAAAAAGAGGGGATATATGTTTATGTATAGCTGATTCATTTTGCTGTACAGTAGAAACTAACATCATAAAGCAACTATACTCCAAAAAAAATTAATTTAAAAAAATGGTTTCTGGTGCATAGTCAAGGCTCTGTAAGTGTTTGCTGTTATAATTATTATACCTCTGTGGTTTGGGAGAAAGAGGAAGAGAACTGAGTCATGGGCAGCTTGAAGACTGTGGATCTTAGACTTCTGATTCAGAAGTGAACTCAGTCTTGTTCAGAGATTGTGTTTTTTGTTTGTTTGTTTCTTTTTGTTTTTGTTGAAGTACGATTGACTTAAAACACTATGTTAGTTCCAGGTGTACAACATAGTGGTTCAATATTTCTGTACAACACAAAATGATCACCACCACAAGTCTAGGTACCATCTGTCACCATACAAAGTTATTACAATATTACTGACTATATTCCCCATGCTGTATATACAATCCCCATGACTCATTTATTTTGTAATTGGAAGTTTGTACCTCTTACTCTCTCTCACCTATTTCACTCATTCCCCCACCCTCTCCCCTTTGGCAACCACCTGTTTTTTCTCTGTATCTATAACTCTGTTTCTGTTTTATGTTGGTTCATTTGTTTTATTTTTTAGATTCCACATATAAGTGAAATCATACATTATCTGTCTTTTTCTGTTTCACTTATTTCACTTAGCATAATACTGTCTAGGTCTGTCCATGTTGCTGCAAATGGCAATATTTCATTTTTTAAAAAATATTTATTTATTTATTTATTTGGCTGCGCCAGGTCTTAGTTGTGGCATGTGGGATCTTTGCTGCCACATGAGGGATCTTTAGTTACAGCATGTGGGCTCTTAGTTGCAGCATGTGGGATCTAGTTCCTTGATCAGGGATCGAACCTGGGCCCCCTGTGTTGTGAGCACAGAGTCTTAGCCACTGGACCACCAGGGAAGTCCCAAGATTTCATTATTTTTACGACTGAGTAATATTCCATTGTAGTTATGTATATCACGTCTTTTTTATCCATTCATCTGTTGATGGATATTTAGGTTGCTTCCCTATCTTGGCTACTGTAAACAATATTGCTATGAATACAGGGGTGCACACATATTTTTGAATTAGTGTTTTTGTTTTCTTAGGAAAAGTACCCAGAAATGGAATTGGTGGAACTTATGGTAGCTCTATTTTTAATTTTTTGAAGAACCTCAAACAATTTTCCATAGTTTCTGTACCAATTTACATTCCTACCAACAGTGCAGGATTGTTCCCTTTTCAGAGATTGTGTTCTTAACCGCTAGTTTTTATGCCTCTCTCTAATTTTTCTTCCATTTGGTGCAAATCCTTCTGTATTTGAAAGACATTTTTCATATTAAAAAAAAAGCATTATAGTCAGCCTTTCATATTCATGGGTTCTGCATGTGCAGATTCAACCAACCACTGATTGAAAATATTGGGGAAAAAATTCCAGAAAGTTCCAGAAGTCAAAACTTGAATTTGCTACATGCCTGAAACTATTTACATCGCATTTACATTGTATTAGATATAAGTAATCTAGAAATGATTTAAAGTATACAAGAGGATGTGCATAGATACAGAATATGCAAATTCTATGCCTTTTATATGAAGGACTTGAGCATCTCTGGATTTTGGTATCTATGTGGGGTCCTGGAACCAACCCCCTGCGCATACTGAGGGATGACTGTACTTTAATTGTTTTGCATTTAAATTTTTTAATGTGGAAAATTCCAAACATACACAAAAGTAGTAAGAATAATAACAAATCTCATTTACCCATAACCCAACTTTAATTGTTATCAATTTATGGCTTTCAAAGTTCTTGGTATGAACCTTTCCCTGGTTTCTACACAAATGAGAATATTGTTTTAGCACTTAGGAAAAGGAGGATCCGTGGGTCTGTACCTATCTATTTAGATTTTCTGAAAGTCTTAAATACTTGTGCTATTCTGATTTAACTGCTTTTTCTTGCAACTATAACAGCCTTATCAGGCTGTTACATCTGTCCCATTTTCTTTGTTTCTACTCTAATTGCCTTACTTTGGCCCATCATCACTTTTCTCCCCTAAATTATTGCAATAACAGCCCAACTGATCTTCCTGCATTCAGACTTCTATATTCAGTCTACCCTCCACACTGTTGAAAGATTATTGTTATATCACAAGCCTAATTATGGCACTCTATTTAGAAGCCCAAGAATTGCTCTCAGTTGCCTACAAAATAAAATTCAAATTTTCTTTTTTCCACAAGAATCTGAAGTGGGTCTTTTTAGCCTTTCCTGAGAATATCTTTCACTACGTACTACAGTTCTTCCATTCTAAGATACCATTGATTATGATACATCATTGATGTAATAACAGCTTTTAGGTATGAGTCCAAGGGGCATGGTGGACCTTATACATCATGGATAAGCTATATCATGATTTCACAATTATTAAAATGTGAAGACATTTAATGATTCCTTAATCATAGATACAGTATCAAGGTAACAGCAAAAAATGGATGGCATACACTTTTTTTTTTATAAATGTGTGGCATACACTTTTATTCAACATAGTTTTGAAAATCCCAGACATAGTAGTCACAGAAGAAAAAGAAATAAAAGGAATCTAATTTGGAAAGGAAGTATAACTGTTACTGTTTGCAGATGGCACGATACTATACACAGAAAATCCTAAAGACACCACCAGAAAACTAGTAGAGCTCATCAGTGAATTTGGTAAAGTTGCAGGATACAAAATTAATATACAGAAATCTGTTGCATTTCTATACACTAAAAACGAACTGTCAGAAAGACAAAATTAAGGAAACAGTGCCACATACCACTCCATCAAAAAGAATAAAATACCTAGGAATAAACCTACCTAAGTAGGTAAAAGACGTGTACTTGCAAAACTATAAGATACTGGTGAAAGAAACTGAAGACAACCCAGGAAAGATATACCATGTTCTTGGGTTGGAAGAATCAATATTGTTGAAATGACCATACTACCCAAGGCGATCTACAGATTCAATGCAACCCCTATCAAAATACCAATAGCATTTTTCACAGAACTAGAAAAAATAATTTTAAAATTTGTATGGAAATACAAAAGACCCCAGATAGCCGATACAATCTTGAGAAAGAAGAACAGAGCTGGAGGAATTATGCTCCCTGACTTCAGACTGTAGTACAAAGCTATAGTAAACAGTACGGTACAGGCACAAAAACAAAAATATAGGTCAGTGGAACTGGATAGAGAGCCCAGAAATAAACCCACGCCCTTATGGTCAATTAATCTATGACAAAGGAGACAAGAATATACAATGGAGAAAAGATAGTCTCTTTAATAAGCGTTGCTGGGAAAACTGGACAGCTAATGGAAAAGAATGAAATTAGAACATTTCTCTAATACCATATACAAAAATAAACTTAAAATGGATTAAAGACCTAATTGTAAGACTGGATACTATAAAACTCCTAGAGGAAAACATAGGCAGAACACTCCTTGACATAAATTGCAGCAATATTTTTGTGGATCCATCTCCTAAAGCAAAGGAAATAAAAGCAAAAATAAATGCAATCTAATTACACTTAAAAGTTTTTGCGGAGCAAAGGAAACCATCGACAAAATGAAAAGACAACCTACTGAATGGGAGAAAATATTTGAAAATGATATGACTGATAAGTGATTAATATCCAACGTATATAAACAGCTCATACAACTCAACATCAAAAAAACAAACAACCTGATTATATAATGGGCAGAAGAACTGAATAGATATTTTTCCAAAGAGGACATGAAAGATGGCCAACAGGCACATGAAAACATACTCAACATCACTAATCATTAGGGAAATGCAAATCAAAACCACAATGAGATATCACCTCACACCGGTCAGAATGGCTATCATCAAAAAACAAAACAAAACAAAACAAAAAAACACCCCACAAATAACAAATGTTGCCAAGGATGTGGAGAAAAGGGAACTCTTGTATACTGTTCGTGGGAATGTAAATTGGTGTAGCCACTGTGGAAAACAGTATGGAGGTTTCTCAAAAAACTAAAAATAGAACTAACATATGACCCAGCAATTCCACTCCTGGGTATATTTCCGAAAAAAATACTAATTTGAAAAGATACATGCACCCCAATGTTCATAGCAGCATTATTTACAATTGCTGAGAAATGGAAGCAACTTAAGTGTCTATTAACAGATGAGTGGATATAGAAGATATGGTATACATATAAAATGGAATACTACTCAGCCACAAAAAAGAATGACATTTTGCCATTTGAAGCAACATGGATGGACTTGGAGGGCATCATGCTAAGTGAAATAAGTCAGAAAGACAGATACTGTATGATATTAGGTATATGTGGAATTTTAAAAATACAACAAACTAGTGAACATAACAAAAAAGAAGCAGATTCACAGATATAGAGGTATAAAATAAGCTACAAGGATATACTGTACAACATGAGGAATATAGCCAATATTTTATAATAACTATAAATGGAGTATAACCTTTAAAAATTGTAAATTACTATATTGTACACCTGTAACTTATATTGTACAGCAACTATACTTCAATTAAAAAAATACACAGCATATTAAGCTGGGTAATTCAAGGAGAGTTTAGTAAGGGAGTTATTTACAAGACATGGGCAAAGTTTAGGGAGCCACCGGAACGTGGTGCAGTACCCGAAGGATAGCTTTGGGATGGGATTGGGGACTGTTACAACCTCTAGGTCTGAAGGAGCAAGGGGAAGGAGCATTACCGGTATCTAGAGAGGGAAGTGTATGGAGCTGGACTCTAAACAAGATCCGTGCCTTCAGCAGAGGGAGCCATGGAAACTTGGCAAGGAAGGGGCCAGGAACAGGTATTCCTACTTCAGTCTTCCCCTACCCTCTTATTTTCAGGTTAGCTGAACCCAACTGGAAGCCAGAGGAAAAGCAAGTCTACCAATGCAAGTAAACTTCCCAAGGCACAGAGCGTGAGGACTCAAGGTGGAGCACAGTGAAGAGGGGACCCAAAGGAACAAGTGCAAGTTATCTGACACACCTCCCATCCCATCTACATTCCCTCTTAAATCACAGATTAAATCTCCACACATCTGTAGATCTGCACATTTTGCTGTTATCTAGTCTTCAAGCCCAGCTTAATTTCCACCTTTTCCATGAGGCCTTCTTTGCCTTCTTTAGTTAATTTGTTCTCCCACGTGTGCTCATAAAATTCCATTTAAAAGATTTAACTTTTATACTTCAAGAGGTGTCTATATATTTGTCCTCTCTGATATAAACACTTTGATGGTAAGGAATATTTTACAATCATTTTGTCTTACCCTTTCCCCCTGAAAACGCACAAACCCACCTGTCACACTGTCCTCTACCCAGAATCAAATATTTCAGAGCTGGAAAAAAGTCCTAGAAACAACTAACCCAACAATCTTATTTTACAGTTGAAGAAACTAGATCTCAAATCAATGTTGGTAACAGCCTAATAAATGCCAGTTGAAGTGAAAGTGAAGTTTCATCCAAAAAGGTCAATGGTGTCTTCAAGAGCACTTTGAAAACAAGTGGGCAAAAAATTACCTTTTTGTGGAAAATCTATGGTACCTTGTCACCTGGAAGATGGTTGATGATTTTGATTTTCACTCAAGGCTCCCTGCCCTTATAAGAAGATTGAATTAAGTTAATTCATATAGTCTTAGCAGAGAACCTGGCACATGGTAAACTTAAATAAAAGTGGGTATTTGCTCTGGGGACATTCTGGTGGGATAACTTTCAAGAATTTCAAAATAAGGGAAATAAGATTTTCCTCTGATACTTCAACCGTAAAATTAAACACAAATAAATGTGGAACATTCATACTGTGTAATAATACATACCTGTTAAAATGATGACATACATTTGTAGTTACTGACATGGAAAAATGTCTATAGCACATTGTTGAGTAAAAAAGTAGGTTATAAAAAGGCATGTATAATGTGATACTTTTTTCATTTTAATTGAGGGTGATCTGGAAGGATGTTTACCAAAATGTTAACAGTGCTTTTAACTGGCTAGTGGTTCTCTGGTCAATTTTACATTATTTATGCTATTCTGGAATATCTGGAATATTTAAATGTTTTATAACGAGCTTGTATTGTTTTTAAAATCAGAAAATAAATGTTATTTTCATGTTAAAAGCAAAACCCAATAATAGGTAAAGTCACCTTAAATAGAGTGGCTTCTAGACCAACCAAACTAGACTGTAAAGATAGAAAGCATTAACATGTCTAAAGGAAGAATGTGTGAATGTGTCAGACAGCAGGGGTCTGGTCTGTTATCAAAATGCTGAATGAGAAGAGTCAGGGAAGCAAATTTAGACAGTACCCATCCAAGCACTGTCCAAGAGAGGGAGAATCATAGCCAGTGGAGAGGATTTACTGACAAGATCATTCCTGTTGTTAGATGAGTACCTCAGGCACTCTCATCCTGATTACATTAAATTATAACAAAAGAGAGAAAAATAAATATACTGTTAGAAACAAGAAAGGGAATGTAACCAAAAATCTGGAAGAGATTTTTAAAAATTACATGAATGTGTTATATACAACTTATTGCAAAAAAAAAAAAAAAAAAAAGGAAAATTAAAGAATTTAGCCCAGAGGAGTCATGGCTAAATACAATAGTAACAACAGAAGAAATTGAGAAGATGTCAAACTGTTAACTCTCCCCAAAACAAAAGGCCCAAATGGTTTAACTGATAAATTATATCAGATTTCAGAGAACAGATACTACATAGCATATTTAGATATTTTGGAACAAATATAAAAAGTGGAAATTTCTCAGTTCATTTTAAGAGGCTAACCTGATTCTGACATAAAATACAGACAAAGAACAAAAATTAAAAATTAAATCTACAGAAATAATCACTTAAAAATAGAGGAAAAAGTGGGGTGGGAAGTGCTGAAATGGGTGAGGGGGGTCAAAGGTACAAAGTTTCAGTTATAAAATAAAACATGGTGATGTAGTACACAGAATGGTGACTACAGTTGAGGCAGGAGATAGATGGGCCCCAAGCTGAACAGTTTCTCCCCTGTGAATAGAAGCTCCATAATAGCAGAAACTCCATAAAAGCAGTATGATGGAGGAGGCTGGGCCCTACCCAGATAAGATAAAAGACCACATATTCCTCATTCTCGAAATCAAGAAGCCCTTCCCAACTACACATGCGCAGAAAGGCTCCTTGGAGATCAAAAAGGGAGGGGGCGCCACCCCATAGTAAGTGATGTCAACTACCCATAGGCCTCTTTGCTAGAATCCATCTTGGCTAAGAGATGCGCAGGCACAAAGGGGAGGACCCTGAAATATACCAGATACGGACTCAGAACCAGGCAAAGCAAGATGATTGGCCAAAGGAAACTCGGAAGACATGCCCCATAAAAGTGATTCAAACTACCAAGAGGACGCGACTCTCTCTCTGAGCCCACCTCTGTGACTATCCACACATACTGTACTCTTTTAACTCCGAGTAAACACTTCACTTGGTTCACTACTTTCCGTCTCTATGTGGAAATACATTTCTACACAGCTGACGGGCCAGGGTGTTGTCACTGGCCACTGGCCCCTGGTGGTCTGGCGGCTAGGATTCAGTGCCCTCACTGCCACTGCCCGACCTCAGTCTGTGGCAGGGAACAGAAATCCTGCTTCAAGCCGCTGCAGGCTGAGGCCACCCGAGATCATAGTTAATAATACAGTATTGCGTATTTGAAAGTTGCTAAGAGAGTAGATCTTAAAAGTTCTCATCATAAGAAAACACATTTTGTAACTACGTATGGTGAGGGATGTTAACTAGACTTATTGTGGTGATCATTTTGCAATACATACAAATATTGAATCATTATATTGTACACCTGAAACTAACACAATATTACATGTCAGTCATATCTCAATTAAAAAAATAGAGAAAAAAATATTTCAAATAAAATATTAGAAAAATATACCAACTGTGTCAATATGAATCATGGCAAAGTAAGATTTATTCCAGCAATGCAAAATAATCCATTTATTAAAAGCCTATCATACGTATGTATGTTGTATACAAAACTGATGACAATAAACAGTTAAAAAGGACTTCCCTGGTGGTCCAGTGGTAAAGAATCCGTCTTCCAATGCAGGGGACGCGGGTTAGATTCCTGGTGGGGGAACTAAGATCCCACATGCCGCGGGGCAACTAAGCTGGCGTGCCACAATTACTGAGCTCGTGCGCCTCAACGAGAGAGGCTGCGTGCTGCAAACTACAGAGCCCACACACCCTAGAGCCCGAGCGCCACAACTAGAGAGAAACACAACCAGACCACGCGCCGTAACGAAAAGATCCCGCATGCCTCAACGAAGATCCCGTGTGCCGCAACTAAGACCCGACCTAGCCAAAAAAAAAAAAAAGGAAATATATACCAAAAAAAGAAATAAACAGTTAAAGGAGAAAGTTTGCAAACTCATCTAGATAAAGATTAAAAATTTGTTTAAAAAATACTGAATTTTAAAAAATAAAATTTCAGTACTCACCTTAGATTCAAACTAAAATGGCAGTCTACTCCCTTCTTATCATAGTAATTACTTATCTGAAACAAATAACCAATGCCATTCTTAACAATAAAATACTACAGGCATACATCTGAAGCCTGTCCTGGATATTTCCACTCTTTTTTAAATCTTTACCAAGTTAATAGCTGGTATGACTTTCTATAAGGTTCGACATAAGCAAAGCTTCTGAACATAGCCCACAAACTCAAATACCTACCAGGCAGGGCAGCTTGCAAAAATGCATGAAACAGCCAGGGTAAAATAAAATACCTTTTGCTGCAAAAAAGAATAATGCTATCTTCTTTTTTTAAGAAATATAAAACCCAGGTTTTATTTTCCTCTGAATTTTACTACAAGAAACACAGCAATGCAAATATAGTGATAAATGTCAATTGACAACAGCATTAAAGTGGGGGAAGCTCTACAGAGTAACAGCAACTATGCGGGTACTTGCCAGCCAGAGCAGGCGCCTGCATCTTCAGGCATGATGCTAAAGCAGGAGCAGAAAGACATACACACAAGGTGAGCTGGAGGTGGGACTCTATTAGTTTGAGTCTTAACTTGCATGTAACTGTGAACCCCATCTGTGGAACAAATCAGAGATGGGCCTCAGGGATGTGACCATAGGTATCTCTTTACACTGTCCATTTATGAAATGGAATAAATCATTCCATAGGGAAGAAATTCCTCAAAGACTGAGGAAATCTTTTAAAATCACGTTCATATGGTGACCAGACCTGCGGTGTGTCTACTGGTAATATTTATTTTGGTTTTCTTTAGTCTTTTTGTGATTTGGGACCTCTCACCTCTGCTTCTGCCTTGCCCATCAGTACTATCTCTTGCCACTAGGATTTTCCCCAAACCTCAGAATTCTCTTACTTCATGGTCACGTCTCCTGAGTATCTGTTTCTCTTCAGCAAGCATGACATTTTCTATCCTGCAGAGTTCTTAAGGTTTAGTCTTCACCTTATCTAAAATAAATTAATTACAGTTAGTTTTGAAAGTTCATAATTCTTTAAAGTTTCTTTTTCTTTTTTACTTAAAATGGAGTATTCATATGTGTTAAAGGAATAATAATGGAAATCACTTATGCTTTATCACATGTCAGGCAATGTTCTAAGGACTTTACACATGAAATTGCATCTAATCCTCACCACACCCTATGAGACAGGCACTATTATTATTCCCATTTTCAAATGAGGAAACTGAGGCACAGAGATGTTAAGTGCATTGTACAGGTTCACACTGCTGACAGATGCAGAGTCAGAATGTCAACCCAGACTGTTTGGCTCTGGTGTGGGTCCTAGTCACTCTGACATGCTGCTGCAAGAAGGCAAGCCAAAATATTTAAGGGAAATATTCCTTCTTTTATACATGCCAATCATTCATTTGCTCCTTCATTTATCATACTATTTGGAGTGCATACTATGAAAAAAAAAATGTTCTCTGGGAAAGGTACAGACATTAAAAACCAAACAAATAAATAACCAACAGGTACTACAGAAATCGAAGAATGTTTAAAATCAGTATGAAATAAAATAGTTCAATCCATTATATTAGTGATTTATAATCAGATTTGCAATTAACTCTCGAGTTCATGGTAAATTGTTCTTGAATCTGTTATGAATGCTTTTGGCATTTCTCAACAAAATTAGCTCAAAACTTCATTTTATTTTCTTTATTTAATTCTGTTTAATTTAGACAAAAAAATTTGCTCTAAGCAAAGCTAAAATAGGCTATCATGATAGATTCGGTCTTTATTTTCTTTGTTTTTCAGTCCCATGAATTACTGACAGCTTTCTTAATTATTCTGAGATTCTGGATTTCAATGATTCATTATTTGTGTAATAACTTCTGCAAAATTGCTGAAAGCTGGCAAGTCTATAATTAATTACATATATTAGACTAGGCAGTTGGCTATGACATGAACTGGGTTTGTTTTTCTCATCTTTACAGTATTTTCTGTCACTGTGTTAGCACTTTCTAATGCCTATAGGGATGTCTTGGTTTTCTTTTAGTGGTGGAAAGAGCATAAGTATTTATGCACATTACCTGAAGATCTCATTTTAATCTGGCAGATAGAACTGGGGAAGAAAAATACACCAAATAGTACTGAAGCATAGCAGGGAGTCCCAAGTTGAAATGAGGTAAGTTTCAGGTAAGAGCAGGAATGTCTGGCAAACTGGTAAGGTGGGCCCAACAGGAACCATTTAGATGAGGACAAAATTGCCTCTTGGGAGAAATCACCTTGAAGCAAGACCAAGTCAGAAACAACGGACTTGAGTTTGTAAGAGAGCCTTAGTAGGAGAATAGTGATCTTGGCAGCCTGACGGCTATCATTAAGCACATTCTCATTTACAAGTCCCCTGAGTGGGTGTCTGGGACCTAGGGAGAAAGAGGGCTCTAAGTAAAAACTGAGAGTGCTGTTTTACTGAAGACTGTAAGATACCGACACTGCTGGTTTGGATTCCCCCTATGAGAAGTGACAGGGAGAAGAAGCATTTTCCTTTAGTGCCTTTGGGTGGTGCTTGGTCAGAGACACTGCCAGGCCGAGCAGTGGCTGAGACCGGCAAGAATTGCCATGCCTGTTGGAGTAGAGCAGAAGCTGAGATGCCCTGTGGGACCAGAGCAGTGTCTGCAGGGAACTTCGTGCCAACAGTGGCCATCACGTGACCCAGAAGCCTCCCTGAACATCAGTGGGACCCAGCAGAAATTACCACGCCAGCAGAGCGGGACCAGATCCTGCCAGGGAAACTCGTTGCTGGTGGAAGAGCTCCAGGTTCCAGCGAGCGAATGCGATACCCGGCGGGCGGCTGCTGAATCAGGGTGTGTTCGTGCGCATATGTGAGACACCCGCTGAAGATGCCTAAAACACTTCAAGAAAGTGAGATTTCAAAAGGGGACTGACGTCCTGCGTTATGCAGGGGATGACATCAGTTGCTCACTAGTTGGTTGTTCCTCTTAACATGACCTTATTTGCATCTATAAGCTAGTGGGAGCTGGGCAAATGGGTATATAAAATAATCTAGAGATCACAAATTATCATCAGAACTATTGGGGATATTTTAAAGGGGCCACTTGGGAACTTGTATTATAAAAATTTAGAGACAAATAGAAAGTGCAATCCCATTTTGTAGTCACAGGCTACCACATTGTATAAGGTCTTATTTAAGACTAAATAACCCAGTCTATGGGAAATATAGTAATTTGGACTCTGGTCATTGCCTCATAGAGATCATGGAGCAAAACCATGTCTGCATGTGTCAGGGTGGGGTTTTATCCCCAAAGGGAAAGGATATAGTTTCATATTCTGAGAGAAATATTTGCCTTATTTACCCTACCTTTAATCAATGGTAATACTGAACAAGCTGAGTTTTAGGCTATCTGTCTGCCCACAGCCCCTTCTAAGAGGTTCTTCTCTCTAGTCCTCTTCCAGAGTTTATTTCTGCATAGAATTCTCTCCTTGTATGAAAGTACCCTGATACCTTAGCCACAACTGACATGAACAAGGGCAGTTACCAGATCCAAGAAAAGTCAATAACCCACTTAGTCAATAATAACCTATGAGTTGAGACCCTTTTTCGGAGTTTCCATGTGGGGAAACCGGTTTCCACATGGGCTCCTCAGGCCACCATGCTGGGCCCCAAGCTCCAAAAGGACAGACGTTCCTTTGTTTGGGACCTTGCCCTATGTATTTCTTCATCTGGCTGTTGATTAGTATCCTTTAATATCCTTTTATAATAAATTAGTAACCTAGTGAGAAAAAAAATTATGACTTGATCTATCACGAAAACTCAATTGGGAATAATTGTAGCTAATTAGTCTGATGAACATCATCTTTCTTTGGGAGGTGTTCAAATGGTAGCAAAGGCAAAAACTGAAAGACCAAGATTGAGAAAAGGTAACTAGTAGAAGTCTTTAAGTAGGAGAAGTCAACAATAAGGAGAAGCTAAAACAAATAAATGCCATTATGTTGAGAGAAAGAAGATGGTCAGTTAATTGGTGGCATCTAGAGCAGGACAATCAGACACAGAGAGTAACTGAGTCTCTGTTATGGTCGAGCAGACAATGGAGGCCATTGGAAGCTTACTGAGTCACTAGAACTGCTGGACCTCATGAGGGACCTTGCCATATTCTTCCCAGGTCATATTCTGTCTTCTTGAGTTCTGGTAGCTTGAGTATGTCTCTATTACTGTAACCTGCTAGACCGTAGCTACACTCCACACTGTTGCAATGAATTTTATTAGTTAAAAAAAAATCAATATGGGGATTTAAATAAGTATGTAAATGTATTTGTTTACAAGGTATACCAAATAATAAAGTGAGAATAAACAACCTGAAATCAGAATATAAGAAAAATAAACTAGTAAATATCCTCATTCCAAGGGTCTATAATTGTTACGTGTACTAACCATAAAATTTGAACCTGAGCTTCCATGTATCTATGGCAAAAAGAAATAAAGGAAGAACAAAATATTTTGAGATATTTAACTTTTACCTCTTTTTTTTCCCCCTTCCCTGTCCTCTCATATAAGTAGGTGGCCAGGTCTGTGCTTTCTTCATCAAGATGAAGCGTGTGTAGTAAGGATGGAAATGGAAGTTGCCTGGAAAACTTTCTGGCTTTTATTTCAAAAGGCTAAGTCTCTGTAGAAGAGAGCAAGTGCAGGTAGGGACAAAATGGCTTGGAGAAAGTTGAAGTAAAAGAACTTCTCTCTGTTAAGAAAAAAAGATTCTTGGGACCTCCCTGGTGGTCCAGTGGTTAAGACTCTGTGCTCCCAATGCAGGGGACCCGGGTTCCATCCCTGGTCAGGGAACTAGATCCCACATGCCGCAAGTAAGAGCCTGCATGCCGCAACTAAAAGATCCCGCATGCCACAACGAAGATCCCACATGCTGCAACTAAGACCCGGCGCAGCCAAATAAATAAATAAATAAATATTTTTTAAAAAGACAAGAAAAGAAAAGGAAAAAAGATTCTTTAGGCTCAATAAGGGCCAGAGGACTTGGGTTTTGGACATGGGAATCTGGATCATACTTTCGGGTAGTATTGCTAGGGAGGGAGCAAGACGGACCCTAGAAAGGAACAACTGCAGGGCACATGAGTCCCCAAGCATGGAATTCTCAGCCTTGGTAAAAATATCCGTGCTGCAAACTCGGTGCAGAAGCAGCTCAGAGCTGTTGGACCTGAAGGGATGATGTGGACAGAGCGTGGTCAAGGGCTGTGAAGAGATGACCAACCTGCTGGATGCCTTGGCACTGCATTAGACTCCAGAACTGTGAACAATCCTGGGTAAGCTGGGGTCAAGCTCTAAGAATGAACAAGGTTAAATTTCCACACACCAGTGGAAGGGGGTGGTGGGGCTCAGAATCAGGAAGCACCTTGCGTTAGAACGTATTTTGTACACCTGTATCTGTGAACTGAGATTCACAGCCACTAATACTTGTATTATCAGAAAAGAGAAGAGTACCAAGATCACTTCTAAGTTTCAAATTAATCACAGTGGCTATGCTGACAGTTAGGCTCTTTCAAATCCCAAGCCAAAATGACATGCTAGGAAATCTTAAGTGATGGGGCTGTAAAATAAGGAAGACAAATGTCTGTCTTACAGTCAGACCCTCCTCCCACTGGAATGCATCTGGAAGGTCGTTTGGGATATTAGCAGTTCATGCCATTGTGTTCTCATGATGCCGCGGGTCCCTGCTGCAGTCCTATACCATTCTGGTGACTCAGCTACTCTCTGCAGCCGCTATTCCCGCCACTCCATTCTCTCCATTGTCTTTCCTAGCTTTTCCCATTCATGGTGTCTGACAGCTCTTGGCTCTTATTGTCTCATGGCTTCTGATCATTGCCTTTTCTCCGGGTGTTTGGTTTTGTTCTTTTCATTTTTTGAATTCCACTCCTGTAATAAACTGCTGACTTACTCTGTGTGTTAAACACTCAGCCTTTGCAAGAGAGAATATTGGTCCATTCATTCAGTCATGGCCACCTCTGTTGGGCAGAGTTCTCCCACCTGGGTCATCTCTGCTGCACTTAGGGCTATGGGTTCTTGAAACTTTCTGAGCCTATCTCACAAGGAGTGTGGTGGGGACAGACTCATGTAAGTAATAATAATAGGTAACATTTATAGAGTGCTATAGGCCAGGCATTATTCCAAGTGCTTTACAGTTAGTCAGGTCAAACCTCTGAATAAAATCCCTATTTTACAGATGAGAAAGCTGAGGTGGTTAGAAGTGAGCAGTATTTCCAAGGTCACACAGCCAATAAGCAGCAGAGCCAGGATTCTAGCTGGGCAGTCTGGCTTTTAGCCACCACATTTGCAATGCAACTGAATTTGAAGAAACCTACATTGGAGTTGCTGTGCATAGCAGAGGGGGCTAGCTGACCCCTAAAGATTCAAATTCTGTGTTCATAGTGGAGAGTTGTTATTGGGAAGCAGCTGTCCAGCCAAAGACGATATTTTCCAGTCTCTCTGAATCTAAGTAGGAGCATATGACTGGTTCTAGCCAACGTGAACAGAAGTGATGTGCTTTCACATTCAGGTCAAGGAAGTAAATATCTGGAGTGCCTTCTGCATGTTCTATTCCCCTCCCACAGAAACCTTGGAACCCATCTATTTAAGATGGTAGTGCTATAAGATGGAAAGTGCCCAGTTCTCTGAGTAAGCACTTGGAGAAAAATTGCCTAGGAGAGCTGCACAATCAGGAACACCGACTAGACTTTGTATGAAGGAGAAATAAACTTTAATGTGCTGAGATGTGAGGGTTGTTTGTTACAGCAGTTAGCCTATTCTGACAAATACATCATATAAACACCCACTTCTTGGATAAAACTTATAAATTTGTTGATAAATACATGGTTGAGATGTTCTAACCAAACAGATGTTTTGGACACTGATATTAAGTGAGATGATGTAAACAATTTTGACAAAGGTTCTGGGAAGAAAATGTTGTAACTCTTTACTGATCTTTATGAAAAATTAAAACATAACAGCAGTAACTAACTCTTCTCTTCTGAATGTGTGACCATGTTTGCAAATATTGTTGTAAGCTACTGTTGTATGCTGAAGATGTTGAGGCATCTTCTCCTGGGTCTTCTAGCATTATCATGTGAATAATCAAGATCATACATTCGGAAATACTGTGAACTGCTTCCACATTTCCTGGATCTAGATTCTGACACATCCAGGATAGCATATTTCCCAATGTTATCAGCTGAATTGTGCCCCCTCGAATTCATTTATTGAAATTCTAACCCCCAGCACCTCAGAATGTGACTGTTTGGAGACAGGGCCTTTAAAGAGGTAATTAAGGTAAAATGAGACCATGTGGATGGGCCCTAATCTAGTATGACTGGTATTCTTATATTAGGACAGAGACATCACAGACCAAGGGATGACCATGTGTGGACACGGCCAGAAGGTGGACATGTACAAGCCAAGGAGAGTGGCCTCAGAAGGAACCAAATGTGTCGACAACTTGATCTCGGGCGTCTAGCCTCCAGAATTGTGAGAAAATAAGCTGTTGTTTAAGCCACGCAGTCCATGGTATTTTGTTATGGTGGCCCTAGCAAACTCATACACCCCAAAAGGCCCTACGACCTCAGAATCAGCATTCTGCTTCTTCAAATCTCCTAAGTCCTCACAAGTGTAATCTTGTACGGCGTGGGCAGGATTCTTTATACATGAGCCAATCTTTAAATTTGTAAAACAAACAGTTTTTACTTTGCTAATTCCATAGGCAAGAGTTCTCTTCTTGCATCCTATGAAACCTCTGTATATTAGAAGCTGATCCTTCATTTTCTGAGTTTAGACAAATAATCCAGCTCTTCAGATAAGTAGAAATATCCCCACTAAGCTGCTGATTGCATTTCAATCTTTGAATATCACTGTTAGATTCTTTCAACAATCTCCATCAAAATCTTTCATCCTAAGTGAAATAGAAGAGAGAGATCTTTTTGTAAAAAAAATATTTCTTTATTTAGGTTGCGTCAGGTCTTAGTTGCGCATGTGGGATCTTTAGTTGTGGTATGCGGACTTCTTAGTTGTGGCATGCATGCGGGATCCAGTTCCCTGACCAGGGATCGAACCCGGGCCCCCCTGCATTGGCAGCATGGAGTCTTATCCACTGGACCACCAGGGAAGTCCCGAAGAGAGAGAGAGATCTTATGGCAAATATGTTTTCCTTCAATATTTGGGACTTTCAGGAACATAACATGATTTTGTTGGGGACCTCTATTTTTATTTTAAAAGAGGATGGAAGCCTTAAAAGTGCAGGCTCACTAATATCAGACTTTTCAGAGAACCCTCCAAAAGTACTTTATGGTCATGTCTTATTCAGTTTTTATAAATTATAGAATCAAGTACTTACAGATAATATCAATGCTTTAAATAAGATGAAATGACATAAGGCATTGAAAACGTATCCTCTTCATCTTTGTAAAATATATCAGAATACATGGGTAAAACAGTAATGATTATAAAATTACTTGAAATTCCTTAGAGATGCATTACTAATATTCTCGCTGTAAAGACTATTATTATTATTATAATTATGTTTGTATAGCCAAGATGGTAAGGCATACTTTCTTTCTATTTATTTATTTATTTATTTTATTATTTATTTATTTAGTTGAACTGGGTCTTAGTTGCAGCAGGCAGGCTCCTTAGTTGAGGCTCGTGAGCTCCTCAGTTGCAGCTCCAGGGCTCCTTAGTTGTGGTTCGTGGGCTTCCTTAGTTGCAGCTCACCAGCTCCTTAGTTGCGGCATGCAGGCTCCTTGATTGTGGCATGTGAACTCTTAGCTGAAGCATGCATGTGGGATCCAGTTCCCTGACCAGGGATAGAACCCGGGCCCCCTGCATTGGGAGCACAGAGTCTTATCCAGTGGACCAGGCAAGTCCCTGTAAATACTATTATTGAAACAAAAAACTTGCCTAAATGTACCAAGTACTTGAGAAGAAATAATGGTTTAACTGTAAGATAGGGAAAGAGTGAATTGCATCATTCAGTTGCATTATTCATTTTGATGCTGATGACATTGGAATGAAGCAAAGTAGATAGATTACGCAATCCCAGGTTGCACATTGACACTTCTGAATTATCAAGAGATAATTAAGTAGCATCACACAGTTACACTGGTTATTCTCACAACAGCAGCTATACTCACAGCTAGATGAAGTAGCTTTCCCACAAAAACATTCTGACCTTGGTAGCATGTCTGACCTCTCCTTTGAGCCTTTCCTGCTAGCCCCTGTAGATCTCACTTCTTGCACTGCTTTCAGACATGCCCAGAATAGAGCTGAAATGGGAGTCCTGCCATAAATCAAGATCCATGAATGGATGCTATAAATTTCCTAATTTATATGCTACATGGTATGTGTTCCTTTGAGAGTCACAAAGCTATGCAAATAGAGTAACTTGGAAAGCACTGATAGAAAAGGACCATTTTGCTAAGAAAGGAAGCCACAGGAATCAGTAAGCTCATTTCTTGTGAGTGTACCACCAAACAGTGCAAAATGGCAGCGGTAGAGGGCCTCTTAAGAAGCTGGGCTGAGCTACCAGAAAAGAAGCTGATAAATTTGTAAAACAAACAGATGCTTGTCTTTCATTTCTAAACTGGTTTGGTGTACTACAGTTGTCTTTCCCTCCATCTATTGGAAAGCAAACAAACCATTCTGTGTAATTTGAGTTTAAAGGGAAAGATATAAAAGAATTGTACTTCACTTTGCTTCTTTCCTGGGGCTCTCTCTTTCCTAAAAGGGTTGCTGTGAACATAAACAGAATATGAAAGGCTATTTTCCTGCATATAAATGTTATGTTCTTTGGTAATCAAGTTTTCGTCTTTTAGATCTTGCTAGCCTGTAGATGATGCATTATTTGCACAGTTCATATGAGAAATAAAGTTCAGAATCTGCAATGTGGCTTTGGTGTTAATGTCAAATGTTCCACAATTTATGGATAGTTGTCTAACTCTAATTACTCAAATATTTCACTTCTTTTAAATTTATCATAAGCACTCAAAACAGAAAACCAGAATGGTGCTTATTTTACACCGTATCTCTATACCCACTAAAAAAAAATTAACTTTTACTTCAACTTGTATGTGTAATCAATCTTAGAACAGTCTTGTAACACATTGTAGAATATTTCAGCAGAGATAAATTCAACCAACTTTTCAATATCTCTTGCTGCCCCAAAGGGGATGATGCCACTTGCCATTTTAATTTGATAAACAGTACGGAGGGAGATCAGATTGTAATGTGGAACACATATTTCAAATTAAACTTTGTAGTGTTTGGTTGATATTTATCTGAGGCACTGCATTTTAAAGTTGTATTTAGCACAGAATTTAACTCAATTAATTCTGAGGCTGAACTGTAAATGAAACGTGTATTCTATGGAATGTAGAGAAGATGGTGCAGGGGTTTCTTACGCTTGTGAGTCCAGAATTCTTTCTTAAACACTATTTTTAAGAAATGCATGTTGAAAACTCCCCATCTTTATAAATGAACTGAAATCCAGAACTTGTAATGAATTAAAAAGAAATAGGAGATCTTGGACAAATAATGTGGGTTTCATATTATTATAAATAGCATAGTATGTAAGTTAAAGAAATAATGTTTCTTCATTTTAAAATACTGTTTCCCCCATTTTCCTTATTTTAAGAAAGCACACATTCATTACGCATACTGGGAAATATATAAAAGTAAATAGAAAAAAACCCCTATTTGTCATTGTCCACCATCCTAAGGTAAGTATTGTCCATATTTGGATATGTTTCTTCTATACGTTTCTTTTTTTTGAATTTTGAATTTTATTTATTTTTTATACAGCAGGTTCTTGATAGTTATCTATTTGATACATATTAGTGTATACATGTCAATCCCAATCTCCCAATTCATCCCACCACCACCACCACCCCACCACTTTCCCCCCTTGGTGTCCATATGTTTGTTCTCTACATCTATGTCTCTATTTCTGCCCTGCAAACCAGTTCGTCTGTACCATTTTTCTGGGTTCCACATAGACGCATTAAAATATGATATTTGTTTTTCTCTTTCTGACTTCACCCTGAATGACAGT
The DNA here is from genome assembly GCF_009873245.2 of Balaenoptera musculus. Taxonomy (NCBI): domain Eukaryota; kingdom Metazoa; phylum Chordata; class Mammalia; order Artiodactyla; family Balaenopteridae; genus Balaenoptera; species Balaenoptera musculus. Next base: position 19,106,999 of record NC_045789.1, read on the forward strand.
CTCTAGATCCATCCACGTCGCTACAAATGACCCAATTCTGTTCCTTTTTATGGCTGAGTAATATTCCATTGTACATATGTACCACATCTTCTGTATCCATTCGTCTGTCGATGGGCATTTAGGTTGCTTCCAACCTGGCTATTGTAAATAGGGCTGCAATGAACATTGGGGTGCATGTGTCTTTTTAATTTTATTTATTGATTTATTTATTTACGGCTGTGTTGGGTCTTCGTTTCTGTGCGAGGGCTTTCTATAGTTGCGGCAAGCGGGGGCCACTCTTCATCGCGGTGCGCAGGCCTCTCACTGTCGCAGCCTCTCTTGTTGCGGAGCACAGGCTCCAGATGCGCAGGCTCAGTAATTGTGGCTCACAGGCCCACCTGCTCCGCGGCATGTGGGATCTTCCCAGACCAGGGCGTGAACCCGTGTCCCCTGCAGTGGCAGGCAGATTCTCAACCACTGCGCCACCAGGGAAGCCCTGCATGTGTCTTTTTGAATTACGGTTTTCTCTGGGTATATGCTGAGTAGTGGGATTACTGGGTCATATGGTAATTCTATTTTTAGTTTTTTTAAGGAACCTCCATACTGTTCTCCATAGTGGCAGTATCAATTTACATTCCCACCAACAGGGCAAGAGGGTTCCCTTTTCTCCACACCCTCTCCAGGTTTTGTTGTTTGTAGACTTTCTGATGATGCCCATTCTAGCTGGTGTGAGATGATACCTCAATGTAGTTTTGATTTGCATTTCTCTAATAATTAGTGATGTTGAGCAGCTTTTCATGTGCTTCTTGGCCATTTGTATGTCTTCTTTGGAGAAATGTCTATTTAGATCTTCCCCCCAGTTTTTGATTGGGTTGTTTGTTTCTTCAGTATTGAGCTGCATGAGTTGTTTATATATTTTGGAGATTAATCCTTTGCTGATTCATTTGCAAATATTTTCTCCCATTCTGAGGGTTGTCTTTTCGTCTTGTTTGTAGTTTCCCTTCCTTTGCAAAAGTTTTCAGTTTCATTAGGTCCCATTGGCTTATTTTTGTTTTTATTTCCATTACTCTAGGAGGTGGATCAAAAAAGATCTTGCTGTGATTTATGTCAAAGAGTGTTCTTCCTATGTTTTCCTCTAAGAGTTTTATAGCGTCCAGTCTTACATTGAGGTCTTGAACCCATTTTGAGTTTATTTTTGTGTATGGTGTTAGGGAGTGTACTAATTTCATTCTTTTACATGTAGCTGTCCAGTTTTCCCAGCACCACTTATTGAAGAGACTGTCTTTTCTCCATTGTATATCCTTGCCTCCTTTAGATTAGTTGACCATAGATTAGTTGACCATAGGTGTGTGGGTTTATCCCTGGGCTTTCTATCCTGTTCCATTGATCTATATTTCTGTTTTCATGCCAGTACCATGTTGTCTTGATTACTCTAGCTTTGTAATATAGTCTGAAGTCAGGGAGTCTGATTCCTCCAGCTCCATTTTTTTCCCTCAAGACTGCTTTGGCTTTTCGGGGTCTTTTTTGTCTCCATACAAATTTTAAGCTTTTTTGTTCTAGTTATGTAAAAAATGCCACTGGTAATTTGATAGGGATTGCATTGAATTGGTAGATTGTTTTGGGTAATATAGTCATTTTCACAACATTGATTCTTCCAATCCAAGAACATGGTAGATCTCTCCATCTGTTGTTATCTTTAATTTCTTTCAACAGTGTCTTATAGTTTTCTGCGTACAGGTTTTTGTCTCCCCAGGTAGGTTTATTCCTAGGTATTTTATTCTTTCTGTTGCAATGGTAAATGGGAGTGTTTCCTTAATTTCTCTTTCAGATTTTTCATCATTAGTGTATAGGAATGCAAGAGATTTCTATGCATTCATTTTGTATCCTGCAACTTTACCAAATTCATTGATTAGCTCTAGTAGTTTTCTGGTGGCATCTTTAGGATTCTCTATGTATAGTATCATGTCATCTGCAAACAGTGACAGTTTTACTTCTTCTTTTCCAATTTGTATTCCTTTTTTCTTCTCTGATTGCCATGGCTAGGACTTCCAAAACTACGTGGAATAATAGTGGTGAGAGTGGACATCCTTATCTTGTTCCTGATCTTAGAGGAAATGATTTCAGTTTTTCACCATTGAGAATGATGTTTGCTGTGGGTTTGTCATATATGGCCTTTATTATGTTGAGGTAGGTTCCCTCTATGCCCACTTTCTGGAGAGTTTTTATCATAAATGGGTGTTGAATTTTGTCAAAAGCTTTTTCTGCATCTATTGAGATGATCATATGGTTTTAATTCTTCAGTTTGTTAATATGGTGTATCACATTGATTGATTTGTGTATATTGAAGAATCCTTGCATCCCTGGGATAAATCCCACTTCATCATGGTGTATGATTCTTTTAATGTGGTGTTGGATTCTGTTTACTAGTATTTTGTTGAGGATTTTTGCATCTATATTCATCAGTGATATTGGTCTGTAATTTTCTTTTTTTGAGGTACCTTTGTCTGGTTTTGGTATCAGGGTGATGGTGGCCTCATAGAATGAGTTTGGGAGTGTTTCTTCCTCTGCAATTTTTTGGAAGAGTTTGAGAAGGACAGGTGTTAGCTCTTCTCTAAATGTTTGATAGAATTCAACTGTGAAGCCATATGGTCCTGTGTTTTTGTTTGTTGGAAAATTTAAATCACAGTTTCAATTTCATTACTTGTGATTGGTCTGTTCATATTTTCTATTTCTTTTTGGTTCAGTCTTAGAATGTTCTTTTCTAAGAATTTGTCCATTTCTTCCAGGTTGTCCATTTTATTGGCATAGAGTTGCTTGTAGTAGTCTCTTATGATGCTTTGTATTTCTGCAGTGTCTGTTGAAACTTCTTTTTCATTTCTGATTTTATTGATTTGAGTCCTCTCCCTCTTCTTCTTGATGAGTCTGGCTAAAGGTTTATCAATTTTGTTTATCTTCTCAAAGAACCAGCTTTTAGTTTTATTGATCTTTGCTATTGTTTTCTTTTCATTTATTTCATTTATTTCTGCTCTGATCTTTATGATTTCTTTCCTTCTACTAACTTTGGTGTAAAGTTAGATTAGGTGTAGGTCCTTTAGGTGTATGGTTAGATTATTTATTTGAGATTTTTCTTGTTTCTTGAGGTAGGATTCTATTGCTATAAACTTCCCTCTTAGAACTGCTTTTGCTGCATCCCATAGGTTTTATATGGTCGTGTTTTTGTTGCAATTTGTCTCTAGGTATTTTTTGATTTCCTTTTTGATTTCTTCAGTGATCTCTTGGTTATTTAGTAACGTATTGTTTAGCCTCCATGTGTTTGTAGTCTTTATGTTTTTTTCCCTGTAATTGATTTCTAATCTCATAGCGTTGTGGTCGGAAAAGATGTTTGATATGATTTCAATTCTCTTAAATTTACCAAAGCTTGATTTTAGACCCAAGATGTCATCTATCCTGGAGAATGTTCTGTGCGCACTTGAGAAGAAAGTGTAATCTGCTGTTTTTGGATGGAATGTTCTGTAAATATCAATTAAATCTATCTGGTCTATTGTGTCATTTAAAGCTTCTGTTTCCTTATTCGTTTTCTGTGTGGATAATCTGCCCATTGGTGTAAGTGAGGTGTTAAAGTCCCCCACTATTATTGTGTTACTGTTGATTTCCTCTTTTATAGCTGTTAGCAGTTGCCTTATGTATTAAGGTGCTCCTATGTTGGGTGCGTATATATTTATAATTGTTATATCTTCTTCTTGGATTGGTCCCTTGATCATTATGTAGTGTCCTTCCTTGTCTCTTGTAACATTCTTTATTTTAAAGTCTATTTTATCTGATATGAGTATTGCTACTCCAAGCTTTCTTTTGATTTCGATTTGCATGGAATATCTTTTTCCACCCCCTCACTTTCAGCCTGTATGTGTCCCTAGGTCTGAAGTGGGTCTCTTGTAGACAGCATATATATGGGTCTTGTTTTTGTATCCATTCAGCGAGCCTGTGTCTTTTGGTTGGAGCATTTAATCCATTCATGTTTAAGGTAATTATCGGTATGTATGTTCCTATTCCCATTTTCTTAATTGTTTTGGGTTTGTTTTTGTAGGTCCTTTTCTTCTCTTGTGTTTCCCACTTAGAGAAGTTCCTTTAGCATTTGTTGTAGAGCTGGTTTGGTGGTGCTGAATTCTCTTAGCTTTTGCTTGTCTATAAAATTTTTGATTTCTCCATTGAATCTGAATGAGATCCTTGCAGGGTAGAGTAATGTTGGTTGTAGGTTCTTCCCTTTCATCACTTTAAGTATATCATGCCACTCCCTTCTGGCTTGTAGAGTTTCTGTTGAGAAATCAGCTGTTAACCTTATGGGCATTCCCTTGTATGTTATTTGTCATTTTTCCCTTGTTGCTTTCAATATTTTTTCTTTGTTTTTTGTTTTTTTTTTGTAATATTTTATTTATTTATTTATTTATTTATTTATTTATTTATTTATGGCTGTGTTGGGTCTTCGTTTCTGTGTGAGGGCCTTCTCCAGTTGCGGCAAGTGGGGGCCACTCTTCATCGCGGTGCGCGGGCCTCTCACCATCGCGGCCTCTCTTGTTGCGGAGCACAGGCTCCAGACGCGCAGGCTCAGTAATTGTGGCTCACGGGCCCAGTAGCTCCGCGGCATGTGGGATCTTCCCAGACCAGGGCTCGAACCCGTGTCCCCTGCATTGGCAGGCAGATTCTCAACCACTGCGCCACCAGGGAAGCCCTTCTTTGTTTTTAATGTTTGTTAATTTGATTACTATGTGTCTCGGTGTGTTTCTCCTTGGGTTTAATCTGCCTGCGACTGTCTATACTTCCTGGACTTGGGTGGCTATTTCCTTTCCCATGTTAGGAAGTTTTCGATGATAATCTCTTCAAATATTTTCTCAGGTCCTTTCTCTCTCTCTTCTCCTTCTGGGACAACTATAATGCAAATGTTGCTGCATTTAATGTTGTCCCAGAGGTGTCTTAGGCTGTCTTCATTTCTGTTCATTCTTTTTTCTTTATTCTGTTCCGTGGCAGTGAATTCCACCATTGTCTTCCAAGTCACTTATCTGTTCTTCTGCCTCAGTTATTCTGCTATTGATTCCTTCTAGTGTAGTTTTCATTTCAGTTATTGTATTGTTCATCTCTGTTTTTTTGTTCTTTAATTCTTCTAGGTGTTTGTTCTTTAATTCTTCTGGGTCTTTGTTAAATATTTTTTGCATCTTCTCGATCTTGCCTCCATTCTTTTTCCAAGGTCCTGGATCATCTTCACTATCATTATTCTGAATTCTTTTTCTGGAAGGTTGCCTAACTCCAGTTCATTTAGTTGTTCTTCTGGGGTTTTATCTTGTTCCTTCATCTGGTACAAAGTCTTCTGCCTTTTCATTTTGTCTATCTTTCTGTGAATGTGGTTTTCCTTCTACAGGCTGCAGAATTGTAGTTCTTTTTTTAAAAAAATTATTTATTTATTTATTTTTGGCTGCTTTGGGTCTTTGTTGCTGAGTGCGGGCTCTCTCTAGTTGCAGTGAGCAGGCGCTACTCTTCGTTGTGGTGCATGGGCTTCTCATTGTGGTGGCTTCTCCTGTTGAGGAGCATGGGCTCTAGGTGCACGAGCTTCAGTAGTTGTGGCACGAGGGCTTCAGTAGTTGTGACTCGTGGGCTCTAGAACGCAGGCTAAGTAGTTGTGGCACACGGGCTTAGTTGCTCTGCGGCATATTGGATCTTCCCGGACCAGGGCTTGAACCCGTGTCCCCTGCATTGACAGGCAGATTCTGAACTGTTGTGCCACCAGGGAAGCCCAGAATTGTAGTTCTTCTTGCTTCTGCTTTCTGCCCTCTGTTTCTTCTATAGTTTTTTTTTTAAAATAAATTTATTTATTTATTTTTGGCTGCGTTGGGTGTTCATTGCTGTGTGCGGGCTTTCTCTAGTTGCGGTGAGAGGGGGCTACTCTTCATTGTGGTGTGTAGGCTTGTCACTGAGGTGGCTTCTCTTGTTGTAGAGCACGGGCTCTAAGCGCGCAGGCTTCAGTAGTTGTGGCACACGGGCTTCAGCAGTTGTGGCTCACGGGCTCTAGAGTGCAGGCTCAGTAGTTGTGGTGCACGGGCTTAGTTGCTCCGTGGCATGTGGGATCTTCCCAGCCCAGGGTTCGAACCCGTGTCCCCTGCATTGGTAGGTGGATTCTTAACTACTGTGCCAACAGGGAAGTCCCTATGCTTCTGTTTTGAGTTGTGTTTGTTTCTGTAAATTTTTTAAAAATTCTGTCCTTTTCAGTTAACATAATGTAATAATAGCATTTATCTATGTTAACACGTATCTTTACAAACAATTGTAAAGGGCTGTACAATTTTCTATTAAATGTAGACTCCAGGGCTTCCCTGGTGGCGCAGTGGTTAAGAATCTGCCTGCCAATGCAGGGGACACAGGTTCGAGCCCTGGTCTGGGAAGATCCCACATGCCGCGGAGCAACTAAGCCCGTGAGCCACAACTACTGAGCCTGCGCGTCTGGAGCCTGTGCTCCGCAACGGGAGAGGCCGCGACAGTGAGAGGCCCGTGCACCGCGATGAAGAGTGGCCCCCGCTTGCTGCAACTAGAGAGGGCCCTCACACAGAAACGAAGACCCAACGCAGCCAAAAAAAAAAAAAAAAAAATGTAGACTCCATGATTTATTTATCTAGTACCAGATCATTAGATATTTAGGTTAATCTAAATTTTAACTTTCATTAAGTATGCTACTGTGAATATCCTTCTGCATAGAAAATATTCTTAATTTTGAATTTTAGGTGATTTATCTAGGTTTTCTTCTCAGAAGAGAGATCAGATTTAAAGACCTTTTTTATAAAGGACATTAGAAATCTATTAGAATGCTTTGTTTTATGACACTCTTGCCAGCACTGAATAGTACTGTACATATGACTTCCTGTTAAACATGGCAGTGACCACTTATTTTTTCTTCTACTCAAAGATTCATTAAAGAGGCAGTAAAAGAATAAAATATATATCAAAACCCACAAGATCAAAGAAAATGGGAATGAAAACATGAGATTTGCACATGAGGAAGCTGTGCCTCCAGGTGCTGACTGGGAGAAAATAGTGAAAATGTGCATATACAGTAGAAAGTAACACAACATTGTAAAGCAATTATACTCCAGTAAAGATGTTAAAAAAAATTGAAAATATGAAGACTCTTTCCTGGGTGTTGAGGCAGTCAGATATACACACCTCTTTGGCAGGAGATAGGAGGACAATTTTCTTGAATGATTTAAGCTCAGGAGAAAAAAACACCAAATAATAACATTTTGGGTTTCTAGCACAAGGGTTGGCTTGTATTCAGAAAGAAAGTTAGAGAAGAGGAAGAATAAAAAATATTAAAAGGAGCGTAAGAATCATATGGGACACTGATAAAGAAACTGAATATATGCACAACTGAAATTTACTTTTAACATATGTGTGATGAGAGATACTGACTGAGAATTTTCAAAATCCGACAAGAGATATCAGGCCGTACAGTCAATAAACTCTAGACTCTAGCAAATACAAAGAAAATCATGTCTGGCACATCATAGCAAAGCTAATGAACACCAAAGACAAAGAGGGAAACCTTAAAAGCATTCACAGGGAAAAAAAACCACTTTCAAAAGAACAACGATAAGACTATCACCACTAATTCCAGAACATTTTCATCACCTGAAAAGAAACCCTCAGTCACTCCCCATTCTCTCTTGTCCCTGTCCCCTGGAAACCACTAACTTAATTTCTGTCTCTATGGTTTTGCCTATTCTGGACATTTCATATAAATGAAATCATACAATATGTGGCTTTTTGTGTTTGGCTTCTTTCACTTAGCATAATGCTTTTGAGGCTTACCCATGTTGTAGCATGTACTTCATTCTTTTTATGGCTGAATACTATCCCATTATACAGATACAACACATTAAAAAATTCATTCAGCAGTAGGTGGACATTTGTGTGGTTTCCAACTTTTTGGAAGATAAATGTATGGGTTTTTTCCTGGACTCTCAATTCTATTCCACTGATTTATACAACTGTCTATAAGCCAGTAACCACACAGTTCTTTATTTTTCTTGAAAGAAGTTATCTATCCTTGATATTAATTTGATTCTTTCTGGAATCTTCAAGAATACAAACTCTGTGTTGTCTGTTGTTTACTGATCCAGCCTGAGATTCTATAATAATGCTTAGGATATGGTAGGTGCTCAATAAGTACACGATAAAGTTGAATTTGGACTTAGTCTTCTTTTTTAAATAATTTCTAAACACAGACTTAGAAAATCTTTCAGAGGTTTTCTAAATATCCAATTTTGTTTCTTTCAGTTATTCTTTGGCTAATTTTATTACCTTTAATTTTTTACTTTTGTTCTTTAATTTATTTTATTATTATTATTTTATAATTTTATTTTTGGCTGTGTTAGTTCTTCGTTGCTGCATGCGGGCTTTTCTCTAGTTGTGGCGAGTGGGGGCTACTCTTTGCTGTGGTGCGCGGACTTCTCATTGTGGTGGCTTCTCTTGCTGTGGAGCACAGGCTCTAGGTGTGTGGGCTTCAGTAGTTGTGGCACGTGGGCTCAGTAGCTGTGGCTCGTGGGCTCTAGAGCACAGGATCAGTAGTTGTGGCTCACGGGCTTAGTTGCTCCACGGCATGTGGGATCTTCCTGGACCATGGCTCGAACCCGTGTCCCCTGCATTGGCAGGCGGATTCTTAACCACTGTGCCACCAGGGAAGCCCTTTGCTTTTGTTCTTCATTTATCATTAAAATTTTTTTTTTCCAAATTGCCACCTAATTTTCCTTAGATTATTTAGTCAAACATTCTTCCCCTTTATATTGATTTGTAATACTTTCATCATACATCATATATATGTGAATAAATTCTCTTATGTAGAAGGCAGGCAAGGAGAAACTAACTAGAAAGGGGATTAATCAGAATTTGAGCTCAGTTATTCTTATTTTTTGGACTCTATCATTCTGCTTTCTAGACTATTTTGTCCCATGGGACTATATTATTATACTGGTACCATATGTTGTTTTATATATGGTAAAATTAGGCTTCCCTTTTAATTTATTATTTCTCTTCCATAATCTTGTGCCTATCCTTGACTGTTTTAAAAAAATAAATAAAATTAAAAATCATTTCAACAATTAAGAAAACAGTAATAACATCTCACTGATTTTAACTGTAATGATAACTAACTTATATAGTAACTTGGGATAAACTGACATTTTAAAAAAAAGTTTGCACACTTGAAACTAACACAAATTGTAAATCAACTATACGTCAATTAAAAACAAGTTTGTCTTCCTATATATAAATATTGTCTTTATATTTATTTAAGTCTGTCAATAAAATTTTCTAATTTTCCTCCTCTTGATATTAACACATTTCTCAGTAAGCTACTTGTTGGTAGTTTTAAAACTGGGTTTATAAAAGAAATATTTTTGTTATATTTTCTAGTTTATCTCTAGTAGATGTTTATCGATAAAGTGAGAAAAACACTCTCTTAAAAGTACTAACAAATATTTATCAAGTAATATTTGTGTCTATTTAAAATACAGTTTTAAATACAAATGTCTCATTTTAAATATTTTAAGAGCCTCTGTATTTATGTACAAGGTAGGCGTGGGAATTTTTCCCCCATCCTGATTGGTTGCAAATCAGGACCAACAGAAATTTCGTTATTCATACTCATAATTTAATCGAAGCATCTATTAAAATGCATTGGGTGCTTTACAATTTAATAAGAAGGAAAAGATGTCATTGCTTAGAATTGTAAACAGCCTGTTATAATCTGGTTATTTATAAATTGAAAAAGAATATTGCAGAAAAGCTATCTACAGCAACACAGTAAAGAATATACTGACTTTTAGAGAGGTTTTTAGCAAAACATGCTAATTCTATTTCATTTCATGAGTAAAAATTATTATTGGCGATATAATTTACAATATCATCTGATGAACACATACATATTGTATAGAAGCACACAGGGACATGTTTTATGTGGTTCATGGCTGAAATGTGAAATTGTGTAACCTTGCCCTTCTGTTATTTTGCTACTCTGTGTACATATACACATAAAAACACACACAAGTGTGTACAATGTTAATATTAATTGTAGAAACCACTTTCTAGTAGAATTAAAATGTGTACATGTTAAAATTAAAGCATTTTAATAAAGGTCAAGCTGTCTCCTCAAAATAGGTCAGGCAATTTTTGCAATACCTGTAGGTCAAGCACTGGCTCTGCCTATAACTAAAAAAAAAATTTATCATACTATGCATTAGAAAAATTAACTAGCAAAGCTACAGTAATCAAAACAGCATGGTACTGGCACAAAAACAGACACATAGATCAATGGAACAGATCTATGAACACATAGATCAAAGCCCAGAAAAAAACCCACACACTTATGGTCAATCTACAAAAATTAGGCAAGAATACACAGTGGAGAAAAGACAGTCTCTTCAATAAGTGGTACTGGTGACTGCCCTGGTGGTCCAGTGGTTAAGAATCTGTGCTTCCACTGCATGGGGCACGGGTTTGATCCCTTGTCGGGGAACTAAGATCCCGCATGCTGTACGGCAAAAAAAAAAAGGTGGTGCTGGGAAGACAGGACAGCTACATGTAAAAGAATGAAATTAGAACATTTTCTAACACTATATACAAAAATAAGCTCAAAATGGATTAAAGACCTAAATGTAAGACCGTATACTATAAAACTCCAGAGGAAAACATAGGCAGAACACTCTTTGATATAAATAGAAGCAATATTTTTTTAGATCCATATCCTAGAATAATGGAAGTAAAAGCAAAAATAAACAAATGGGACCTAATTAAACTTAAAAGCTTTTGCACAGCAAAGGCAACCATAAACAAAACAAAAAGACAACTTAGGGACTGGGAGAAATTATTTGCCAACAATGTGACCAAAAAGGGTGTAATTTCCAAAATATACAAACAGCTCATAGAGCTCAGTATTAAAACAAACAAACAAACAAAACCAAACAACCCAATCAGAAAATGGACAGCAGACCCAAATAGATATTTTTCCAAAGAGGAAATTGAGATGGGCAACAGGCACATGAAAAGATGCTCAACATCTCTAATCATCAGGGAAATGCAAATCAAAACTACAGTGACATTTCACCTCACACCTGTCGGAATGGCCATCATAAAAAGTCTACAAATAACAAATGCTGGAGAGGGTGTGGAGAGAAGGGAACCCTCCTACATTGTTGGTGGGGATGTAAATTGGTGCAGCCACTATGGAGAACAGTATGGAGGTTTCTTGAAAAACTAAAAATAGAACTACCATATGATCCAGCAATCCCACTCCTGGGCATAGATCCGAAAAAGATGAAAACTCTAATTTGAAAAGATACATGCACCCCAATGCTCAATAGCAGCACTATTTACAATTGCCAAGAAACAGAAGCAACCTAAACGTCCACCGACAGGTGAATGGATAAAGAAGATATATACAATGGAATACTACTCAACCATAAAAGAATGAAATAATGCCATTTGCTGCAACATGGATGGACCTAGAGATTATCATCCTAGGTGAAGTAAGTCAGACAGAGAAAGACAAACATATGATATCACATATGTGGAATCTAAAAAAATGATACAAGTGAACTTATTTACAAAACAGAAACAGACTCACAGACATAGAAAACAAATTTATGGTTACCAAAGGGGAAAGGGGTTGGGGGAGGGATAAATTAGGAGTTTGGGATTAACAGATATACACTACTATACATAAAATAGATAAAAAACAAGGACCTACTGTATAGAACAGGGAACTATATTCAATACCATGTAATAACCTAAAATGGAAAAGAATCTGAAAAAAGAATATATATATGCGTGTGTGTATATATTATATATATATATATATATTATATACACACACACATATATATATGAATCACTTTGCTGTACACCTGAACAACATTGTTTATCAACTATACTTCAATTAAAAAAAATTAAGCCATTACTGAGAAGTTAAAAAACAAAAGTGGATCTTAGGCTGCATTCATTTGTATATATTTCATTAATTTTTCATGTATTTATTCTACAGATATTTAGTGAAAGTCATAGCAATGACTGGCTAGATGCTGATCAAGCTCATTTTCTCTTACTTTGAAGCTACAGGTAAACTATGTTTTTTAGCATCCCTTGGATGTGGCCAGTGACTGACTTCTGGCCAATGGGATGGGCTAAAGTGAACTACACCACTCCCAGCAGTGGCCTGTTAAATCTCATGCACAGGAAAGCTCCTGTGTCAGCCTATCCTTGGGTAAGGATTTCAAGGACCTAGGATGTGGTAGAGATAAATGATTGATCCGGAATCTCTGATTGACTGAGAGAGCAAGGCTTCCCTGACTGACCTACAACTGATGCTGACATAGGGAGATATAAATTCTGATTTTCTTAAGCCACTGAGTGTTCTGGGATTGTCTGTTACAGCAGTTAGCCTTCCCTGATTAATACTAATGCAATGCCTATACTGTGCCAGCCCCCATTCTGGGTACTAGGGACACAGTAGCAAACAAACAAGAGAGACAAGTTTCTTGCTCTTACAGGATATGTTATATATAGAAGGGGGACAGACATACAGTGATCGTTTACTTTCATTGGTGCTTTCCAGTTTATAAAATGATTTCATAGGCACCAATTCATTTGATTTTCATAACAATGTTCTACAGATGAGGAAACAAAAGCTGAAAGATTTTAATTGCTTTGCACGAGACAAAGGGTTTGGAACTAGACACATGGGTCAGAGTTTTCTGACTCCCAGCCCATTGATAATACCATGATGCTTCTCAAGTATAAAAATATGACAGAGCAAGGAAAGTGTTAGTCCTTTTCAGAAAATTCTTTTATTCAATTTTATTTAAAAAAATAACATATTATGCAGAAGTCTAAGAATCTTTATGGCAGCACTGTAGGAGAGGAAGTAGAGGGATGTGACTGGAGAGGGGTACACTGAGGACTTCAACCGTATTGGCCGTATTCCATTTCTAAAGCGAGGTGGTAGGTACAACATTATTCTGGGTGATCTTCCATTTGCCCCTCTGGATCCATTTTCCACCCTTCTCAATCTGGCCCTCTGACCTTTGAGGCTGACTTGTATGGTTCACTGTAGATCAATGGGCTCCTTATCCTTGTAGCTTTTAGAGGATTAAAGGGAGGACGATAATGAGGTCCCAGATTCCTGATTTTGGGGTGGCTTTGGGTTGGCTAGGTCTCTTAACCAAAAGTCACAGCTCCTGCTAGGAGGCCCTCTCCTCTCAGCTGACTCCCGGTTTTGCATTTACTTGCATTTATTGTGTAGTGTACTGGAAGTATCCAATAAGTTACTACCCAGGAGTCTCCACTGAATCCTGAACATCAGTTTCCATTCCTCGGGCCCCATGTAGGGTAGCAGACAGAACCAAAAAACTATTTTGCTGAATGTTAATAAACTTCTCAATTTTGGCCAGAAATATTTCTTCAGCAGGCACAAAGCATTCTTTAGCATCCATCAATAAAAATGCTACTCCAGAAAGAGGAAATATAGTTGATCCATTTTCCACTGAATCTGAATACGGAAACTTGTGGCTTTGATTTTCTAGGGCAGTTGCAACTTACTGTCCATTCCCCTTATTCCTTCAGACCAAGAAATGTAAATATTGCCTCATTGTTAACTCTCAGTTATTGTACTATTTCTTTTGGTTTTCCAAGACACTGTCCATGCCTTAGTATACAGTCTGTCTCTTTTTTGGGCAGTGCCTTGCGGCTTGTGAAACTTCCCTGACCAGGGATTGAACCTGTGCCTCCTGCAGTGGAAGCTCGGAGTCTTAACCACTGGGCCACCAGGGAAGTCCCTAGTTCCTTTATTAAATTCTTCACTCTTCTCAAATTACCCAGCTTGAGAGTGTCTTCTGCTTCTTTCTGCGTTCTGATAGAACAGGTATTCTCCCCATCACCCCCAGCTCTCTCTCTCTTTCAATCAACACGTACATATATCTTTCTTCTTTTTTGAACATTTGACATAATTCATATTTGTAAAAAACTTAAGAAGGAAAAACATTTACTGAGCACTTATATGTCAAGAATTGTGATAGGGTTAATGGCTGGGAATAGAGAGAAAAATAAGATATAAACCCTCTTGTCACAGAAAGTTACAGTCTAGTAGGAGAGACAGGTGAAAGATTAAAGGTAATGAGCACAGTGGTTAAGAGCATGCGATTTGTAGTCAGACAGACTTGAACTCAAGTCCAGGCTCAGCCACCTACTGGTTATGTGAACTTGGGCTAGAGGGATAAAAATGGGATTAGTACTAGTACCTTCCTCATAGGGTCCTTATGTGGATTAAAAGTAAACCCATTAGTATCTATACTTACTTATACATATGATATGCGTAGCATATACTAAGTTCTTAATAAATGTTACTTAAAATTATCCTTAATGGCAACAATAGCAACTTGTACCTGGTTTAGAGGTAGCACAGTGGAAGCCACTGATTAACTAGAGCTGTGGAGGTCAGCAAAAATTTAATGGGTAAAGTGATATCTGAGCTGGATCTTGAAGAAATAGAATTATAATTTCACCAAGAGATCAAATAGGGATCAAATATAACCCATTTCCTTTACAGCAAAAACATTTTTTTTCTTTTGGTCCAAGATCCAACCCAGTTTCAAGTGTTACATTTAATTGTTATGTCTCTTTAGTCTCTTTTGATCTGGAATAGTTCCTCAAATCTTTCCCTGTTGGGTCATTGGCATTTTGAAGAGTACAGGTCAATTATACAGGTTGATTGTCTTCTGTTTGGGTTTGTCTTATGTTTCCTCATGATTAGAATCAATTATGCATTTCTGGCAAGAACACCACAAACGATATACCATGTTCTCAGTGTTTCATATTAGGAGGTGCACAAAGTTGATTTGTCCTCTTCCTGGTGATTTTAACTTTGATAACATAGTTAAGAAAACACCGGGCTTCCCTGGTGGCGCAGTGGTTGAGAATCCGCCTGCCAATGCAGGGGACGTGGGTTCGAGCCCTGGTCTGAGAGGATCCCACATGCCGCGGAGCAACTGGGCCCGTGAGCCACAATTACTGAGCCTGCGCGTCTGGAGCCTGTGCTCCGCAACAAGAGAGGCCGCGATAGTGAGAGGCCCACGCACCGCGATGAAGAGTGGCCCCCGCTCGCCGCAACTGGAGAAAGCCCTCGCACAGAAACGAAGACCCAACACAGCCATAAATAAATAAATAAATTAATTAAAAAAAAAAAAAAGCAAGCACCTGCGAAGTTTCTCAGCTGTGAAGTTACCATTTTGCCTTTTTAAATGATAAATATTTTGTAGGGAGTTACACTGAGGCTATGTAAATATCCTGTTCCTTAACAAATTCTCCCCCAATCGTTTTAGCACCCACTGATGGCTCCTGCCTAAAAAGTATTACTATAATGGTTGCCGAACGGTGATTTTCTAATGATTTCATTTCTTCCACACTTATTATCTGACATTCTATTATAAAGAAGTGCTTACTTTTGCCCCTCATTTGTATGTCTATTTATGTGTTTTTATCAGTATGGGGTCATGGACGACCATTTTTTAAATGGGTTATAATCTGATACTATCATTATTTATTCTGATGTTCAGATTGTCTTCAGTTTGGCCAGTGGGAGCTCCTTCAAATTGGCTACTTTTTATACTTTCCATCATTTATTTATTTTTATTTATTAAAAAAAATTTGTTTATATTTTTGGCTGCATCGGGTCTTAGTCGCACGGGTCTCCATTATTTTTGAGCTTTACTTTATGTTCTGGTACAACGAGACTTTACAAACTTATCTTGTACTTCCCCTGCTCTTGGAATGAGCCAGTTCTCCAAGGAGCTCTGATTACTTTTAGTGGGGAATGGTATTTAGAAACCAAGATCTGGAAATCTGATGCGCTCATTGCCATTAGGCCCTCTCAGTGGGCAAAGCGTTACTTACACAAACACACACACACACGTCTATATTACCTATCAAAATCTGAGTTCACACTGATACTTCTAATTCCAATACAACCCTACATGATTCATTCTAGCCGTCAGCCTTTCCATATTTTAAACTCCCTCCTTAGTGAACAATTTGACTCTGAGTATCTTTAATTTAATTACTTATTTTCTTATTTCCCCTTTATGTACCAAGCCCCTGATCCTTGATTATCTCCTTAGCTTTGGCCTTGGTGGTCCCACAGATCCCCTTAGCTCTGACTGTTTCATTGGCCCCAATTCTGCGAGCTCTGGTCACCTCTTTGACCCTGGCTCCAGCTCCATAGGCCCCATATTAGTGAAAGATATTAAGCAGCGGAAAGGCATGATCAGGTTTGTCTCTTAGAACAATCAGTTTGATGGCAGGGATCAGATTCAATGGAATTAGAGGTAGTTAAGAGGCTACTGTAAAGCTTAGGCTTAAAACGGCCTCAACTAAAACTAAAGCCAGAGTATAGAGAGAACACATAAAACAAATATTTAGAAGATAAAACCTATAGGATTGAGTAATTAATTTGATGTAGGGGCATACGGAAGAAGAGAGAGCCTAATTTTTTTTTTTTGGCCACACTGCATGGCTTGCAGGATCTCAGTTCCCCAACCAGGGATTGAACCCAGGCCATGGCAGTGAAAGTACCAAATCCTAACCACTAGACCACCAGGGAACTCCTGAGAGAGCCTGATTTTTAACTTGGGAGATAACAGTAGAAAGGATGTCACGAAACAAAATAGGAAATTCAGGAGAAAAAGCAGATTTAAAGGGGGTGGCAAAAGTGCCAAATAGAGGACAATTGTTTATTTTTGACCATGTTGAATGTGAACTGTCTGTGGACACTTGAAGCAGAATAGCAAGTTGGGCAGATAGATGGCTTTGGGCATGTGCTTAGACACTACCTGAAAAATGCTTTTCTCTGTGCAAAAGTCCAGGGAAACAAGTGCCTCCAGGGCCAAAGGACTCTCAGAAATGGCAAATTCTCATCTGAGACTCTGAAGTCCATTCTTCTGCCTGGAAGTGGGTTTGCTGAACTTTGCCCAAGGTAATTAAAACAGAAACCGATGTCCAATGGGGATTTTGACTTAAAAATCTCAGAAGGAAGAGAAGAATAAAACAGGACTATGTCTGACATAATTTTGTAAAAATCTATGTTTTGTCACTTTTTCATGCTTAAACAAAAGCATAAAATTGCTTACCTTAAGAACAGCCAGGGACTTCCCTGGTGGCACAGTGTTTAAGAATCCACCTGCCAATGCAGGGGACAACGGGTTTGAGCCCTGGTCCGGGAAGATCCCACATGGCACGGAGCAACTAAGTCCGTGCGCCACAACTACTGAGCCTGTGCTCTAGAGCCCACGAGCCACAACTACTGAGCCCATGTGCCACAACTACTGAAGCCGTGTGCCTAGAGCCCGTGCTCCTCAACAAGAGAAGCCACCGCAATGAGAAGCCCGCGCACCACAACAAAGAGTAGCCCCCGCTCACCACAACTAGAGAAAGCCCGCGCGCAGCAAAGAGACCCAATGCAGCCAAAAAAACTCAAAAAAAAGAACCCCAAAACCAAAACCAGCCATACAGGTGGTCTTAAGAAGTTTATGTCACTCAATAGCTTGTCTTGTGGGGGTGAAGGGGACCTAAGAAAGAGGAGCTGATGGCAAGGCTAACTAGTATTGATAATAACTATAACTTATCGGTCTCTTAAGCACTTCACAAAGTCTTTCCAAATTAATTATGACAAAACTCTATGAGGTAGGTACTCTAATCTGTATTTTTCTGATATGGAAAATGAGGTTAAACAAGTGGCCCATGGAAACATGACTAAGGGAGCGGGTATGTAGGTAGAGGTTTCAACCCAGGTGTGCTTATCTTAATACAACATCTGGGCTCTTAACTGCCCCAAGCACTGCTTTCCTAAAGATGCAAGGAAGCAGCAGCCTCCAGAGGAGATGGCCAGCAAGAGCAGGAGAGTTTCTAGTCTCCCTGTGCCTGCGAAGAACCCTGAGGGTCTTTTGAACTAGAATTTTCAGAAATTCCTGTTCCTCTATTTGATTAGCTCAGTCCTGGACACAACCCATCAGAGGTCAACAAACTGGAATTCCTCCAGAGTAGATAGACAAAGATTAAAAGGGATCTAAACATACTATAAAATACAAGGGAATACTGTAAGAACTGACAAACCATAAGACATGATAGTACCAAATACATAAAGAGCTATCATATAGAAAAGGAATGGGACTTACTGTTTCTCTAAATCTAAGAGTAATCCATGGCATAGTGCTATGTGAAAATGCAGAGCAAAATATTCCATCAATGACTGCAGATATGTAAACATTTAATATGCAAGTGAATAAGGATTGAAGGTAACTAGGACAGATGAAACACTGATGTGTTTAGGTGATGGTACTGTGGTCAATTTGTGTCGACTCTTTTTTTAGTATTGTTCTGCAAAAAAGAAATTTTAACAAATAAAAGCAAACACATAAAAGAAGAAATGGAAGTGCTATAATCATAGAAAAATGTTCAGCCTTACGATAATCTAATAACAAATAGATTTACATATTTATCAAAATGAAAAACATTAAAAATAGATAATACCTAGCACTAGTAAGGTCTCAGGAAATAAGATCTCTAATACAGTTCTGACCAGAGTGTAAATTTGTACACACTTTCTGAGGAAAAATTTGGCAAACTATATAAAAAAGAATAAACAACAGTGACAATCCTTTGATGCAGCAATTCCACTTTTAAGACTATATCCTAAGTAAGTAAGGATTTCTGTAAGGTTCGAACTAAAAAGGTACTCACAGAAGCCTTGTTTATAATCCATAACAATTAAAAATAACCTAAATGTCTATTATTACTTAATTTGGCTCAGTAAATTATACAATAGAATATTATGCAGGCATTAAAATTATGTGCAAAAAGTACATATATATATATATATATTTTTTTTTGATTGCACTGCGCAGCATATGGAGTCTTAGTTCCCCTACCAGGGATCAAACTGTGACCCCTGCAGTGGAAGTGTGGAGTCCTAACCACTGGACCACCAGGGAATTCCCTGGAAAAAAGTATAACTCATGGCAATAAATGAAGTTCACAACTTGAACAAAACAGGTAACTACATACTCTGCATAGTACGGTCCAGTTTTCGTTTAAAAATATTCTATATATATGTACTATATGTGCATATACACATAGCATATACACATACATATACATATATACATATATTTGGTGCTTGATTTCTTTTTTGCTTATATGTATATAACATTTTAAAATTTATTATTTGATTTTATTACATTATTTTATTGCTTATATAACAAAACAAAGCAATTAAAAATAAAATATGTGGGCTTCGCTGGTGGCGCACTGGTTAAGAATCCGCCTGCCAATGCAGGGGACACGGGTTCGAGCCCTGGTCCGGGAAGATCCCACATGCCGCGGAGCAACTAAACCCGTGTGCCACAACTACTGAGCCTGCGCTCTACAGCCCACGAGCTACAACTATTGAGCCCACGTGCCACAGCTACTGAAGCCCACGCGCCTAGAGCCCGTGCTCTGCAACAAGAGAAGCCACGACAATGAGAAGCCCGCGCACCGCAACGAAGAGCAGCTCCCGCTCACCGCAACTAGAGAAAGCCTGCGCACAGCAACGAAGACCCAACACAGCCAAAAAAAAAAAAAAAATGAGCTTTTCTCATCTATCAAATATGGAAAGTTTTAAAAAAATATGAATTCGATAACACAAAGTTCACAGCACTTAGTTTGTAATGGAGCAGGACCCTATGGGGCCTTCCCGGGACAGGCCTTTTCTCATATCCTCTGCTTTAGTTCCTCTCTGAAGTACCTAGATAACAGCATTTCATGCACATTTCCGGAGTTGTTTTACAGATGTGAAAATCCCCCACTGAAAGGAAGGTATTAACTACTTGATGACCATGAGCACATAGCCCCAGGCCTCCCCATAGCCTAAGGACTGATAATGTTAATCCCTGTGACACCTCCCTGTTGCCTGCACCTTCAGCCAATCAGAGAACTGTGCATGAGCTGATCACATACCTTGCAAGTCCTCCCCCCCCTCCCCACACACTCACCTGGCTTTTAAAATAATGCTTTGCTGAAACCCTTCAAGGAGTCTGGGGTTTTTTTTAGAGCAATGAGTCACCTGTCTCCTTAGTGGCCCTGCAATAAACCTTTCTCTGCTCCAAACGCCCACGTTTTGGTTTCTTTGCTCTCACTGTGCGTTGGGCACACGAACTTGCGCTAGCAAGTTGATGATCAATAAATACTTCCTAAATGGGAAGGAAATCTAAAAAAGAGTGGATATATGTATACGTATAACTGATTCATTTTACGGTACAGTTGAAACTAACAAAACATTGTAAAGCAACTAAACTTCAATAAAAATTATTAAAAAAAATTATCAGAAAAAAAAATACTAGTTCTTCTCTCTTCCCTGGTGACAGGAGGTATTCAAGCACAAATTAGAAAATGGCAGATCTGGGATGTAGTTGAAGAGATTTAGGCAAGAGGTTTCATTAGATGAACTCTAAAGCTCCTTTCAACTCTGACATTTCATGATCAACACAATTTTCCCCTATTTACCTCTTAAACTATCAACTGGGATAATACAAAAAACTACAGTTTGTATTGACTATTTAGTAGCTGTGTTACCATCAGTAGCACTATACATTGTGAATGGAGGGTCGGTGGTGTGAAAAAAAATCCGGCACGAGGGAAGCCAGACGCAAGTCCCAGCCCACCTCTCCACTGACAGTTCCCTGGCTTCCTTTTTTTGTGAATGAATGGTGGTCCTCAGGCCTCACATCAGACACTATCCGCGAGAAACATAACTTTAAAAAGGGAATTACTTTCCTTTTCCAAGGAGTTGCCGGGTGGACCAACACAGAGGAATGGAGCGCCCTTTCCAACCGCCCGAAAGTCTGGGAGACGTTCAAGACCCTGGGATCCAGTCAGTAAGGGACGACTGGGGAGCTCTCTCTAGGCACTGAGAGGGCCTCTCCCAGTTGGCCGCACCGGGCCTTCTCCGCCGGGCGCCGGGAGGTCGCGCTGGCCGCGGCTACAAGCAGGACAGCGCGGAGGGGCCGAACGCTCTGCCAGGTACCCTTACGGCCCCCACGTGCACGCCGGCCGCGAAAAGGCTGGGGCCTCGGGCGGGGGCGGGGCCAAGGCCGCGGGGCGGGGCTCCAGCTGCGCGCGCGGGGCGGGGGCGGGGCGCGCAGCGTGGTCTGGGCAGGCCCGGCGCTCCTCCTCCTCCCGCGCCCAGGCCTGGCGGGCCGAGCTCCTCCCCCGGCTCGGCCTCTCTCCCCACCCCTGCCCTCCTTCTGCCCAGCAGTTCCTCCTTCCCTCCTCCCCCTCTTCCTCGGTGAGGTGCTCCTCCATCAGCCAGCCAGCATGGCGGCCGTGGAGACGCGTGTGTGCGAGACGGACGGTTGCAGCAGTGAGGCCAAGCTCCAGTGTCCCACCTGCATCAAGCTGGGCATACAGGGCTCGTACTTCTGCTCGCAGGTAGACTCCCGCTCCCCAGCGGCGCCGCTGCCGCCCCCCCTCCCCTCTCCGCCTGACCTCGCGGCCGTTCGGGACACGCTCCTCCTCTTCCCCCCGCGGCCGCGCCGGTCGCGCTTCCTCCTCCCCACAGTCTGAAGCGCCGCCGCCCCCTCTCTCCTCCGGGGGATCTGGGGCCCCACCGGACCCCGGCCTCGCGGGGCGCACGCTGGGTAGGGGCGCGGGCGGCCGCGGCCATGTGGGCTGGGGGCGGAAGCGGACTTGCCTTGGGTCGCTCGGCCGCGCTGGGGCCCCGCGCTGGGGCCCCGCGTTGCGGGGCCGGTTCTCACCGCGCATCCTCTGCCCGGGCTGGGGCTGCCAGGTGTGCGGGCTACCCGGGACAGGTGGGGACGCCGGGGGAAGGGGGCAGCCCCAGCTGTGCGAGTCATCACAGCTGCACCTCCCGGCAGGGCTCTGGTCTTGGTCGCTGAGGGGTGCGGGGCCGGGTAGTCACTCTGGTCCCTGCGGGACTGGGGGTCGGAAGAGACCCGCTGGCCTTTGACGAGTGAGTTACCTGGGACGGTGGGGGTCGCAGAGAGCAGGTATACTAGCTCCAGCCCCACCCACCTCTGTCGGTAGGCTTTACTGCTGCGCATTGACACTTCGGCAACTTTGGGGTTGGGGATGGAGAGGGATCTGTGTAATTCATTCCTTTCCTTTGGCATCCAGAATTATTAATTTACAAAACCATAAGTTAACAGTATGAGTCACCTCTGATTTACTGAATTTCCCACTGAGTGAAAACGACAGTTCCATTAAGAGTTATGCTTTAAAGCCGTAGTGTATTTTAACAAGTTTTGTGCGGTGGAGCAAAGCCAGCACTGAATGGGGTCCGGACTGAAACGTGTGCTGGTGTTTATGTTTACTGAAGAGCACTAGTGTTCCGGCTGCGTTTAGACGCTCGGAGCGTTGGCCCGGCGGCATTGGTACGGCTTTTAGTTACAGTCCGGATTTGTTGAAGAGAGGCACGTGAATATTCAGGTACTAAATCGGTAGTGTCCCGCGGGGCGGAGAGCATGAACAAAGAGTCTGAAGGCACGGTCAGGGCCCTGCCCTTGCCGTTGACTGTGAGATCTTGAACTAGTCAAGTTACTTAATCTTTCTGAGCACCTCTGTACAGAGGGGGAAGATGATACTTTTACTTGCATATTTCACAAGGTTGTTCTGAGGCCCAAATTATCCAGTGAATGTGAAATCTTGGTAAAACCTAAGGAGGTTCTTTTTAAAGGCCGTCAGTACACTGTAGCACTGTTACATATAAAAATATAAACGAATAGAAGGAAAACAAATATATAAGAGCAATAATATAAATATTTCAAATATAAAATGTGTAAACATAAAGATGTATGTAAAATTAACGTATAAATAAAATCCTTAAGGTCCAACACTTGTAGATAAGCCGTTGTAAGAGATCCTAGCTGTGTTGTACAGGTGTTGTTTTCAGATAGGATATGGTCCTTGACCTTGTTAGTATCATTTGGAAAAAGTTGCATATGGAGAAGTGTTGCTCATTTTAAAAATAGCATTGGGACTACTCAACATGCTAAAACTGGTCTGAGTCCTTTTGTTTCTTTAAAATAATTTTCAAATTCTATAATTTGTTGAGGCCTGTGTGGGACCTGGACTTAAAAAAACAGTAGTTTATCTTTGGAAATTGTGTACCGCATGAGTAGACTAATGTGGTTTATGTTGTGCTTAAATTTAGTTGGCATTTGGTAATGTTAAGTGAATTAATATGTACACAGACTTAACTGCTGGGATTTTAAAAAGATACTATGCAGCCATATTCATCAGGGATGGGTGATATTCTCTTAGGCATGGTATTATTCAGTAGAAAGAACATTGGCTCATTGGGGTTTATGGAAAAATGCCACAACATTTGTGAAAACATGCAGGGTTTATTCAGTACGGTAGGTATTTCATGTTGGATTCTGCAGGTATATTTCTAGTCCCATTGTTATACCTGTAGTGAAACATATCCTGACTGGTGCTCGAAGCTGTCTCTTTCTTCATTTCTGTTACTACCTCCTTTAGTCAGTTTTTAAAATTTCTCACCAGTTTCTCTTAGTTCATTTCCCTGTTGTAGTTTCCCACCTTGCAAATAAACACCCACAAAAAAAAAAAAAAGAAAAAGAAAAATCAAAGGAAGAAAACCTTTTGTACAGAAGTTATTTCTCCCCTAGCATAGCACAGTCTGACTATGCTTACCGCCACCTATAACAAATAGAGTTACCATTGCTTGCAGGATTCTAGCCCCATAGTCAGGGCACCTCTTCTGAGTCCACCTTTATTCTCTTGCTCTAACCAGAGGCTGTATTTATACTCTTTCCCTTACCCAGAATGTCACCTGTCTTCTGAAATCACAGCTATTCTTTCAGTCCCAGCTTGAGACCTTGATCAATCATTAACTTTTCCTAAGCCAATTTCCACATTTGTGATGAAACTAGGGCTTCGTGCCACTTCTCTGATCATCTTCACTAGCAGTGGTCTGTCTTTTCTCTTCTCCTTGCTCCTCTGGTCCCCAGCCTGGCTATCTGGCCAGCTTGTCTTTGGGAACAAACCGAACTAAACTACAAGAGCCGTAACAGAAGTAAGCCTTTCCCGGTTACCCTGTCACACCACCTTATTCCCTTTATAACATTTTATACAATCTGTAATTATTTCATTTTTGTTCTTGTTTATCTGTCTTTTAATCAGAAGGTGAGGTCATGAAGAAGATATCTTGTTCACTTCCCTATCCTCATTTCTCAACACAACCGCTCTATGCAATAGGTGGTCAATAAATGCTTGAGTCATTGTATCAAAAGGCAGAATAAAGAGGTAGACTACTGCATTTGAATCACAGCTCCATTACTTACTAGCTGTGTGCTTTAGGTAGATAACCTTTGTTTTTTGTTATAGCCTTTTAAAATGGATCTATGAATAGTACCAACCTCAGGGTTGGTACTAAATACTGAAGACTAAATACTAAGTGTATGTAAAACACTTAGCATAGCAGTGCATTTCATCAGTGTTAGCTCTTTTTATTGTTATACTGAGTTTACGCTTAAGAAGATAGAAATATTTTTATTTAGGATGCTTAATTTTAAGAAAAATTTTGGTCCTTTAATGAGTAAAACCTGTTTTACTTGAAATCGAGCTTTTCAGGAGTTCCTGATGTT
Source organism: Balaenoptera musculus (assembly GCF_009873245.2). Taxonomy (NCBI): domain Eukaryota; kingdom Metazoa; phylum Chordata; class Mammalia; order Artiodactyla; family Balaenopteridae; genus Balaenoptera; species Balaenoptera musculus. Next base: position 19,131,721 of record NC_045789.1, read on the forward strand.
TGATGATATTTCTTTATAGATTTATCCATCTTATTCAATAGTAGTTGACCAATTTTAATAGTAGTTTAGTAGTTTACTTGTAGTCCCTAACAGTTTATAAGAGCTTTTTGAGGATGGAGGCTGTGCTGTACTCATTTTTGTATTTCTTTTAAGTGCCTTGTACACAGTAGGCACTCAGTTCATTAAATGAAAGAAGAAAGGTCATTGGGCCTGAGAAGGAAAAGCAAAGATCAATCAAGCCCTTAGTGAACCCCCCAGGGCAGATGCTATCTTGTCCTTAGTTGAAGGATCTGCTGAGAAGGACCTGAGTGATTTGCAGCCCTTCATAAGGCATAAGAACTTAAAAGGTAGTATAGTATAAGTGGAAGGAGCCTGCCTGGGTTTGGAGTCTGACCTGGGTTTAAAATTTTTGTGACAATGTCCTTGGGTAAGTTGTCTCCTATTTTATGAGAGGGCTAATGGTACACCCTCTTTATGGGGCTGAGGTGAAGGTGAATAAGAGCATGCAAAGTGCCTCACACAGTGTTCAGTAAATAGTTTTATTACACATATAGCCTTATGTCTAATACTATTACAGTCAGATATAAGGAAGGTTTAAAAATGTTTACGGACTCCTAGAGTAATGAAAATAAAAACAAAAATAAACAAATGGGCCCTAATTAAACTTAAAAGCTTTTGCACAGCAAAGGAAATCATAAACAAGATGAAAAGACAACCCTCAGAACGGGAGAAAATATTTGCAAATGAAACATCAGAAAAAGGATTAATCTCCAAAATACACAAACCGCTCATGGAGCTCAATATCAAAAAAAATAAACAACCCAATCAAAAAATGGGCAGAAGACCTAAATAGACATTTCACCAAAGAAGACATACAGATGGCCAAGAGACACATGAAAAGATGCTCAACATCACTAATTATTAGAGAAATGCAAATCAAAACTACAATGAGGGGGGCTTCCCTGGTGGCGCAGTGGTTGAGAGTCTGCCTGCCAATGCAGGGGACACGGGTTTGAGCCCTGGTCTGGGAAGATCCCACATGCCGTGGAGCAACTAAGCCCGTGAGCCACAATTGCTGAGCCTGCGCGTCTGGAGCTTGTGCTCCGCAACAAGAGAGGCCACGATAGTGAGAGGCCTGTGCACTGTGATGAAGAGTGGCCCCCACTTGCTGCAACTAGGGAAAGCCCTCGCACAGAAACGAAGACCCAACACGCCAAAAATAAATTAAAAAAAAAAACAAAAAAAAAAACTACAATGAGGTATCAGCTCACACTGGTCAGAATGGCCATTATCAAAAAATCTAGAAACAATAAATGCTGGAAAGGGTGTGGTGGAATGCTGCACTCTTGGTGGGAATGTAAAGTGATACAACCACTATGGAGAACAGTATGGAGGTTCCTTAAAAAACCAAAAACAGAAGTGCCATATGACCCAGCAATCCCACTACTGGGCGTATACCCTGAGAAAACCATAATTCAAAAAGAGACATGTACCACAATGTTCATTGCAGCACTATTTACAATAGCCAGGACATGGAAGCAACCTAAATGTCCATCAACAGATGAATGGATAAAGATGTGGCACAAATATACAATGGAATATTACTCAGCCATAAAAAGAAACGAAATTGAATTATTTGTAGTGAGGTGGATAGACCTAGAGTCTGTCATGCAGAGGGAAGTAAGTCAGAAAGAAAAACAAATACCGTATGCTAACGCATATATATGGAATCTAAAAAAAAATAGAAATGGTACTGATGAACCTCGTGGCAGGGCAGGAATAAAGACATAGACATAGAGAATGGACTTGACACAGTGTGGGGAGAGGGGGAAGCTGGGAGACAGTGAGAGTAGCATTGACATATATACACCACCAAATGTAGAATAGATAGCTAGTGGGAAGCAACAGCATAGCACAGGGAGATCAGCTCTTTGCTCTGCGACCACCTAGAGAGGTAGGATAGGGAGGGTGGGAGGAGGGCTCAAGAGGGAGGGGATATGGGGATATATGTATACATATGGCTGATTCACTTTGTTTTACAACAGAAACTAACCCAGCATTGTGAAGCAATTATACTCCAATAAAGATGTATTTAAAAAAAATAAAAATATAAGCAGTAAATAAACATATTCTATGACATACAGAAAAAGTGTTTAAGGAGAAGCATTGTTTGTTATGAACATTTTGAACAAATTCTTGCAATAGGTTCTTTCAAGGAAGCAGTGGCAATGTAAGGTGACTGATTGGGTCTTCAGTAAGAAAGTGAGTGGGTGGGCATCTTGTATGTTGGAGTTGGAAAGTGAGGAAGGAATTGCCCTTCCAACATGTAGCATCTTTGAAATGCAGACCTGCCCTCTAGAACTCTTTCTCCTTTGGTAACAAAGTTCCTGAGAATGCGGAGTGTTTCTGGAACTCATCTTCATCCTCATTGGAGGTATTACCATATTATACTTTTTATTTCTAGGGATTTTCTTTAAATTCCTCACATTACCTCACACTATGCCTAGATATTGCTGTAAGATAGGTGTTTGGGTACAACTGTCTTAGCTTCTTATTAAAAAATGAATAGGATGAAGGTCTAGAGAGGTTGTGATTTTTTTTTAAACAAAAATAACTTTCGCTGTAGAAAAAATTAGAAAATGCAGGTGAAAAGTTACCCAGTGATTATTTCTGTGAGTTTTTTGATGGGTATTCTTACAAACACATTTATATATTCTTATATACATTTATGTGCATATACTTGTATGTGTTTTTGTCAGAATGGTACCATAATATACATAATCTTAGGGGATTTGTTTACTTTTATGTCTTAACTAATACATTGGGAATGTCCGTAATAGCTACATTTACATTATCCTTTGTAGTGGCTGGACTAATATACAACGTGATAGATGTACCATCCTTTATTTACTCACTTATGGTTGAATTTACTTTCTTTTCAATTTTTTTAGCTACTGTTTAACTGCTCTTCAATAAATGTTCTTGTGAAATTTAAATCATTTTGATTTACTCGGGAGTATAGGATAATAGTAGGACTGGTACAGGAACCCAGGAACCAAGGATTGAACCACCCCAAGCTGCTGGTAGTTCTCACAGTGTAGTCAATGGATTGTTACTAGTTTGAGAAACTTCTGGTGGTGAATGGAGATCTCCTTTTATTGACATGTTTGTATTATAAATGCTTGTCATGAATTATACTTTTATTCCAGTAGAACTTGTGAAAAGCAAAAGCATCATTTGGTTGGTAGATAATCAAAAGTTGAACAAGTCTTTAACTCTGAGTTACTGTTTTAGAGATTGAAGGGCTATTGGAAGTAGATGTGATCTTATACTAGTCATATAGCTTGTGGTAGAAGTTTTAGTCACTTTTTTTTTTTTTTTTTGGGTGAGTCTGTTTCGGATTTGGCATACTTACAACATTTTTAGTTTGGTCTTAGTAAATTTGGTGGGGATGACAGACACATAAGCCCATTGCTAAACACATACCCAGCTCTAGACAGGAGGGAGAAGCTTTAGCATGGTAGTTCCTTCTCTGTAAATGAGGAATTGTCTTTGGTATTAATAGCAAATCCACTTAGTTGATGTAATATAGGCAGGAATACTCTATAGAGCAACCGTTGGGATTCTCTCCATATTAAAGTTTTAATGTAACCAAATATAAATATAATTATCCTTTCTGCTTGATCCTGAACCTCTCTTGACCTCACAGTTTTAACGTGAAGCATTTGCTTATTCATGCTTGGGCAGCTCAACAATTATAAATCTTTTTTTTTCTTTGACTGATATCAGTCTCGGATCTGGCTTTGAATAAAGAACAATTCAACACACCCTGTAAGCTAGGCCTGCCTTTCTCAATGTGTGTATTTAGCAGCTATAGTTGAACCTAGGAAAGGGGGCCCTCTGAAAATTCCCCTCAATTATTCATTGCAAATGAGTTTTCTCTTTGTGCACCATTCACAATAGCTAAGTTGTGGAAACAACCTACATATCCATGGATGGATGAATGAATAAACAAAATGTGGTATAAACATATAATAGAATACTATTCAATTTTAACAAAGAAGGGAATTTTGCAATGTGCCACAACATGGATGCATCTGGAGGACATTGTGCAGCGTGAAATAAGTCAGTCACAGAAAGACAAATACTGTGTGATTCCACTTACAAAAGGTACCTGAAATAGTCAAAATCAGACACTCAAAGAGTGGTTGCCAGGGGTTGGGAGAAGGGGGAAATGGGGAGTTACTAACCAATAGACATAAAATTTCAGTCAAGTAAGATGGATAAGCTCTAGAGATCTGCTCTTTACCATTGTACCCACAACAATGTAAATTATATATATATAAATTTTTTGGCTGTGCCCTGCGGCATGTGGGATCTTAGTTCCCTGACCAGGGATTGAACCCTTGTCCCCTCCATTGGAAGTGTGGAACCTTAACCACTGGACTGCCAGGGAAGTCCCAATGTAAATTATTATTGACACTTACAATTGTTAAGAGGGTAGATCTCATGTTAAAGTCTTCTTACCATTAAGAAAAAAAAGTTCGGGCTTCCCTGGTGGTGCAGTGGTTGAGAGTCTGCCTGCCAATGCAGGGGACACGGGTTCGAGCGCTGGACTGGGAAGATCCCACATGCCGCAGAGTAACTAGGCCCGTGAGCCACAATTACTGAGCCTGCGCATCTGGAGCCTGTGCTCCACAACAAGAAAGGCCGTGATAGTGAGAGGCGCGTGCACGGTGATGAAGAGTGGCCCCCGCTTGCCACAACTAGAGAAAGCCCTCGCACAGAAACAAAGACCCAACACAGCTATAAAATAAAAAATAAATAAATTAATAAAAAATAAAAAAGAAAAAAAAGAAAAAAAAGTTCTTTCCTGTTTTTGTCTCTAATAACCTATCTGTTTTATAGCTAAGTTCAGTGCGGACTTCTTCCTGATACACCAGAGCTGTGCCATGTCTGTTGGAAAGCATTCCGAAAATCCCTGTCAGCTGGAGTTGGCTAGTGTGACATTTATCTGGGTCATAGGCTCAGGCCTCTAAAGAGTGGTTTGGGTATAAGTGAAATTTTGTGACTTTAGCAGTTTCCTTATCATCATATAGTGGGAGGCAACAGAGACTTTTCCATATTTTGAACTTGTATTTATTGGTTCTGCCTTGATAAAAGGTACAAAAGGGCAGCCCTTTGCGTCAGATTCTGAAGGTTATCCTGCTTTATCAATCAAGCTATGAGCTCAAATCATTCAGTAAAATAGGTAAATGTAAGTGTCATTAGGTTTTAGACATGGCATGGCTTTTTTTTTTTTATTCCCTCCTCTGAATGGGGATTTATTTTCTTACTGATTATTTCACTAATTGGTGCTAGTGATGGGTTTAACTATTTGAATACTGATAACTCTGCATTGTTCACTACTAATATGTAGAGAAAAATATAAATGCAGTTATGTGATTTAGTATTGCTTTTTTTTTTTTTTTTTTTTTTTAATTATTGATTCCTACTGAATCAGCAACTCTGGGGATAGGTAGAGCCTAGCAACATGTGTTGTTGTTTTTTTTTTTTTTTACTTTTTTTGTTTGTTTGTTTGTTTGTTTATTTATTTATGGCTGTGTTGGGTCTTCGTTTCTGTGCGAGGGCTTTCTCTAGTTGCGGCAAGCGGGGGCCACTCCTCATTGCGGTGCGTGGGCCTCTCACTATCGCGGCCTCTCTTGTTGCGGAGCACAGGCTCCAGACGCGCAGGCTCAGTAGTTGTGGCTCACGGGCCCAGTTGCTCCGCGGCATGTGGGATCTTCCCAGACCAGGGCTCGAACCCGTGTCCCCCGCATTAGCAGGCAGACTCTCAACCACTGCGCCACCAGGGAAGCCCTAGTATTGCTTTTGAATTGAGGTTTTTAAGTACCTTAAAGTCAGGATCTATAAGTTTTCTTTTTTTACTCATTTGTTTTTATTAGATGTTGAATAGAATAAAAAACTAACAGTAAGTCATCCATAGGATCTAAAGAAACATGGTACAGTAAATGCCTCTATACTTAACCACCTAAGTTATTAAAAAGAACATTATGATTAAAGCAAGTAAAACCAGAAGGCTCTTATGTGTCTCTCACCCAAGTGGAACTCCCTATTCTGAATTTTGTGTTTATCATTCATTTGCTTTTCCATGTTGATTCCTTAGATAATACATTGTTTAGTTTTGATGTTTTTGAGATTTTTATAAATGAAATCACTGCAAGTATTCTTCTAAAACTTGCTTTATGTATTGAGGTGCTCCTGTGTTGCACCTAGCAGTGCAACATAGGAAGGGGGGGCTGGGAGCTGAGGCTCAGGCTTCGGTGGTCAGACCCCAGGGAGAGGACTGGGGTTGGCTGCGTGAACACAGCCTGAAGGGGGCTAGTGCACCACAGCTAGCAGGGAGGGAGTCTGGGAAGAAGTCTGGACCTGCCGAAGAGGCAAAAGACCATTGTCTTGGAGTGCACGAGGAGAGGGGCTTCCTGCTCTGTGTTCCCACAGGTGACAGAGCACCACCTAAGTGAGCTCCAGAGATGGGCACGAGCCGCGGCTATCATCTCGGACCCCAGAGGCAGGCATGGACCGCTACCACTGCCACCAAGGATCCTGTTTGCAAGCGCAGGTCACTACCCACACCCTCCTGGGAGCCTGTGCAGCACGCCACTGCCAGGGTCCCATGATCCAGGGACAGCTTCCCCAGGAGAACACATGGTGCACCTCAGGCTGTTGCAGTGTCACTCTGGCCTTTGCTGCCACAGGCATGCCCCGCATTCCACCTGTGACTGCCGTACCCCTCCCTCTCCTCAGCCTGAGTGAGCAAGAGAGCTCTAATCAGCCACTGCTTTAACCCCCTCCTGTCTGGGCAGGAAACAGATGCCTGAGGGCGGCCTACATGCAGAGGTGGGACCAAAACTAAACCTGAACCCCAGGAGCTGTGCGAACAAAGAAGAGAAAGGGAAATTTCTCTGTGTAGCCTCAGGAGCAGTGGACTAAATGCCCGCAATTGGCTTGGTAAACCCTGTATATGTGGAATACCTGAATAGACAATGAATGCTCCCAGAAAAAGGCGGTGGACTTTGGGGAGCAGCTGTAGACTTGGGGTTTGCTTTCTGGGTCTAATTTGTTTTTGTTTTTATGTCTATTTTGGTTTTTGGTTTTATCTTAGTTTAGTTTTAAGTGCTTGTTATCATTGGTGGATTTGTTTATATGTTTGGTTGCTCTCTTCCTTTCTTTTTTTTCTTTCTCCTCTTTTTGTGAGTGTGTGTGTGTGTGTATGTTTCTTTGTGTGATTTCATCTGCTTTTGCCATTTGTTTTGGGGCTCTGTTCAGTTTTTTTTTTTAAATAAATTTAATTATTTATTTATTTTTGGCTGCATTGGGTCTTCATTGCTGCGCACTGGCTTTCTCTAGTTGCAGCGAGCGGGGACTACTCTTCGTTGTGGTGCATGGCTTCTCACTGTGGTGGCTTCTCATTGCGGAGCACGGGCTCTAGGTGCGCAGGCTTCAGTAGTTGTGGCTCGTGGGCTCTAGAGCACAGGCTCAGTAGTTGTGGCACACGGGCTTAGTTGCTCGGTGGCATGTGGGAGCTTCCTGAACCAGGGCTCAAACCCATGTCCCCTGCATTGTCAGGTGGATTCTTAACCACTGTGCCAACAGGGAAGCCCTGTTTGTATTTTTATTTTTTTATTTATTTTTTCTCCTTTTCTTCCGAGCCGTGTGGCTGGCAGGGTCTTGGTGCTCAGGCTGACCTTCCAAGGTGGGAGAGCCAAGTTCAGGATGTTGGACGACCAGAGGCCTCCCGGCCCCATGTAGTATTAATCAGCGAGAGCTCTCCCAAAGATCTCTGTCTCAACACTAAGACCCACCTCCACCCAATGGCCAGTAAGCTCTAGTGCTGGATGCCCCATGCCAAACAACTAGCAAGACAGGAACACAACCCCACCCATTAGCAGAGAGGCTGCCTAAAGTCATACTTTGTTTACAGACACCCGAAAACACACCACCTGACGCGGCCCTGCCCACCAGAGGGACAAAATCCAGCCCCATCTACCAGAACACAGGCACCAGTCCCCCTAACCAGGAAGCCTACACAAGCCACTGAACCAACTTCACCCACTGGGGGCAGACACCAGAAATAATAGGAACTATGAACCTGCAGCCTATGAAAAGGAGACCCCAAACACAGTAAATTAAAAAAAATGAGACGACAGAGGAATACGCAGCAGGTGATGGAGCAAGGTAAAAACCCAACAGACCAAACAAATGAAGAGGAAATGGTCTACCTGAAAAAGAATTCAGAGTAATGATAGTAAAGATGATCCAAAATCTTGGAAAAAGAATGGAGAAAATGCAAGAATCGTTTAACAAGGACCTAGAAGAACTAAAGAACAAACAAACAGAGATGAACAACAGTAACTGAAATGAAAAACACACTAGAAGGAATCAATAACAGAATAACTGAGGCAGAAGAACAAATAAGTGAGCTGGAAGACAAAATGGTGGAAATAACTGCCGATGAGCAGAATAAAGAAAAAAGAATGAAAAAAATTGAAGACAATCTCAGAGACCACTGGGACAACACTAAATGCACCAACATTCAAATTATAGGGGTCCCAGAAGAAGAAGAGAAAAAGAAAGGGTCTGAGAAAATACTTGAAGAGATTATAGTCGAAAACTTCCCTAACATGGGAAAGGAAATAGTCACCCAAGTCCAGGAAGCACAGAGAGTCCCATACAGGATAAACCATAGGAGAAACACATCAAGACACATGTTAATCAAACTAACAAAAATTAAATTCAAAGAAAAAGTATTAAAAGCAGCAAGGGAAAAGTAACAAATAACATACAAAGGAATCCCCATAAGGTTATCAGCTGATTTTTCAGCAGAAACTCTGTAGGCCAGAAGGGAGTGGCAGGATATACTTAAAGTGATGAAAGAGAAAAACCTACAACCAAGATTACTCTACCCAGCAAGGATCTGACTCAGATTTGACGGAGAAATCAAAAGCTTTTCAGACAAGCAAAAGCTAAGAGAATTCAGCACCACCAAACCAGCTTTACAACAAATGCTAAAGGAACTTCTCTAGGCAGGAAACACAAGAGAAGGAAAAGGCCTACAAAACCAAAACCAAAACAATTAAGAAAATGGTAATAGGAACACACATATCGATAATTACCTTAAATGTGAATGGATTAAAAGCTCCAACCAAAAGACACAGACTGACTGAATGGATACAAAAACAAGACCTGTATATATGCTGTCTACAAGAGACCCACTTCAGACTTAGAGACACATACAGATTGAAAGTGAGGGGATGGAAAAAGGTATTCCATGCAAATGGAAATCAAAAGAAAGCTGAGTAGCAATACTCATGTCAGACAAAATAGACTTTAAGATAAAGACTATTACAAGAGACAAAGAAGGACACTACATAATGATCAAGGGATCAATCCAAGAAGAAAATACAACAATTGTAAATATTCATGCACCCAACATAGGAGCACCTCAATACATAACGCAAATGCTAAGAGCCATAAAAGGGGACATTCACAGGAACACAATAATAGTAGTAACACCCCACTTTCACCAATGGACAGCATTCATCCAAAATGAAAATAAATGTGGAAACATCAGCTTTAAATGACACATTAGACTAGATGGACTTAATTGATATTTATAGGACATTCCATCCAAAAACAACAGAATACACTTTCTTCTCAAGTGCACATGGAGCATACTCCAGGATAGATCATATCTTGGGTCACTTGGTAAATTTAAGAAAATTGAAATCATATCGAGTATCTTTTCTGACCACAACGCTATGAGACTAGATATCAATTACAGGAAAAAATCTGTAAAAAATACAAACATACAGAAGCTAAACAATACACTAATAAATGACCAAGAGATTACTGAAGAAACCAAAGAGGAAATCAAAAAATACCTAGAAACAGATGACAATGAAAACCGAAAGCCTGTGGCATGCAGCAAAAGCAGTTCTAAGGTGGAAGTTTATAGCAATACAATCCTACCTCAAGAAACAAGAAAAATCTCAAATAAACAACCTAACCTTACACCTAAAGCAATTAGAGAAAGAAGAACAAGAAAAACCCAAAGTTAGCAAAAGGAAAGAAATCATAAAGATCAGATCAGAAATAAATGAAAAAGAAATGAAGGAAACAATAGCAAAGATCGATAAAACCAAAAGCTGGTTCTTTGTGAGTTAAACAAAATTGATAAACCATTAGACTCATCAAGAAGAAAAGGGAGAAGACTCAAATCTACAGAATTAGAAATGAAAAAGGAGAAGTCACAACTGACACTGCAGAAATACAAAGGATCATGAGAGACTACTACGAGCAACTATATGCTAATAAAATGGACAACCTGGAAGAAATGGACAAATTCGTAGAAAAGCATAACCTTCCAAGACTGAACCAGGAAGAAATAGAAAATATGAACAGACCAGTTACAAGCACTGAAATTGAAACTGTGATTAAAAATCTTCCAACAAACAAACGCCCAGGACTGGATGGCTTCACAAGTGAATTGTATCAACATTTAGAGAAGAGCTAACCCCTGTCCTTCTCAAACTCTTCCAAAATATAGCAGAGGGAGGAACACTCCCAAACTCATTCTACGAGGCCACCATCACCCTGATACCAAAACCAGACAAAGATGTTACAAAAAAGAAAACTACAGGCCAGTATCACTGATGAATATAGATACAGAAATCCTCAACAAAACACTAGTAAACAGAATCCAACAACACATTAAAAGGATCATACACAGTGATCAAGTGGGGTTTATCCCAGGAATGCAAGGATTCTTCAATATACACAAATCAATCAATGTGAAAAACCATATTAACAAATTGAAGGATAAAAACCTTATGATAATTTCAATAGATGCAGAAAAAGCTTTTGATAAAATTCAACACCCATTTATGATAAAAACTCTCCAGAAAGTGGGCATAGAGGAAACCTACCTCAACATAATAAAGGCCATATAAGAAAAACTCACAGCCAACATCATTTTCAATGGTGAAAAACTGAAACCGTTTCCTGTAAGATCAGCCCACTCTCACCACTGTTATTCAACATAGTTTTGGAAGTTTTAGCCACAGCAATCAGAGAAGAAAAAGAAATAAAAGGAATCCAAATCAGAAAAGAAGAAGTAAAACTCTTGCTGTTTGCAGATGACATGATACTATACATAGAGAATCCTAAAGATGCTACCAGAAAACTACTAGAGCTAATCAATGAAGTTGGTAAGTAGCAGGATACAATATCAACGCACAGAAATCCCTTGCATTCGTATCACTAACAACAAAAAGCTGAAATAGAAATTAAGGAAACTCCCATTTACCATTTGCAACAAAAAGAATAAAATAAACCAACCTAGGAATAAACCAACCTAAGGAGACAAAAGACCTGTATGCAGAAAATTATAAGACACTGATGAAAGAAATCAAAGATACAAACAGATGTAGAGATATACCATGTTCTTGGATTGGAAGAATCAACATTGCGAAATGACTGTACTACCAAAAGCAATCTACAGATTCAACGCAATCCCTATCAAACTACCAAGGGCATTTTTCACAGAACTAGAACAAAAAATTGTACAGTTTGTGTGGAAACAGAAAAGACCCTGAATAGCCAAAGCAATATTGAGAATGAAAAACGGAGCTGGAGGAATCAGGCTCACTGACTTTAGACTGTACTACAGAGCTACAGTAATCAAGACAGTATGGTACTGGCACAAAAACAGAAATGTAGATCAATGAAACAGGTTAGAAAGCCTAGAGATAAACCCACTCACATATGGTCGCCTTATCTTTGACAAAGGAGGCAAGAATATACGATGGCGAAAAGACAGCCTCTTCTATAAGTGGTGCTGGGAAAACTGGACAGCTACATATAAAAGAATGAAATTAGAACACTCCCTAACACCATACACAAAAATAAACTCAAAATGGATTAAAGACCTAAATTTAAGGCCAGACACTATAAAACTCTTAGAGGAAAACATAGGCAGAACATTCTATGACATAAATCACAGCAAGATCCTTTTTGACCCACCTCCTAGAGAAATGGAAATAAGATCAAAAATAAACAAATGGGACCTAATAAAACTTAAAAGCTTTGGCACAGCAAAGAGACCATAAACAAGACGAAAAGACAACCCTCAGAATGAGAGAAAATATTTGCAAATGAAGCAGCTGACAAAGGATTAATCTCCAAAATTTACAAGCAGCTCAGGCAGCTCAATATAAAAAAAAAAACCCAATCCAAAAATGGGTGGAAGACCTAAATAGACTTTTCTCCAATGAAGATATACAGATTGCCAACAAACACATGAAAGGATGCTCAACATCAGCAATCATTAGAGAAATGCAAATCAAAACCACGATGAGGTATCACCTCACACTGGTCAGAATGGTCATCATCAAAAAGTCTAGAAACAATAAATGCTGAAGAGGGTGTGGAGAAAAGGGAACTCTCTTGCACTGTTGGTGGGAATGTAAATTGATACAGCCACTATGGAGAACAGTATGGAGGTTCCTTAACAAACTAAAAATAGTAGTACCATATGACCCAGCAATCCCACTACTGGGCATATATCCTAAGAAAACCATAATTCAAAAAGTGACATGTACCACAATGTTCATTGCAGCACTATTTACCATAGCAAAGACATGGAAGTAACCTAAGTGTGCATCGACAGATGAATGGATATAGAAGATGTGGCGCATATGTACAATGGAATATTACTCAGCCATAAAACGAAACGGAATTGTGTTATTTGAACTGAGGTAGATGAACCTATAGTCTGTCAGTCATGCAGAGGGAAGTAAGTCAGAGAAAAACAATTACCATGTGCTAACACATATATATGGAATTCAAAAGAAAATGGTTCTGATGAACCTAGGGGCAGGACAGGAATAAAGACGCAGACGTAGGGAATGGACTTGAGATGGTGTGGGGAAGGGGAAGCTGGGATTAAGCGAGAAGGTAGTATTGACATATATACACTACCACATGTAAAATAGCTAGTGGGAAGCAGCTGCATAGCACAGGGAAATCAGCTCGGTGCTTTGTGACCACCTAGAGGTGGAAGATAGGGAGGGTGGGAGGATGGTGCAAGAGGGAGGGGATATGGGTATATATGTATACATATAGCTGATTCACTTTGTTCTACAGCAGAAAGTAACACAGCATTGTAAAGCAATTATACTCCAATAAAGATGTAAAAGAAAAAAAACCAACTAGATTTGGATAATTTGAAAGAAAAAAAAAAAAAGGTAAGTGAAAAGGTGTGTATCAGTGCAAAGGAGAGGACATTCTCTCCAGGGGAAGGATATGTTTATGGAAGCAGGAGCAAGCTGAGACATGTGTTATGGCAGGTAGATTAGCTTTACGGTGGTAAAGAGTCTCAGTACAGAAATACAAGGAAATGAAATGATTGTTAGCAGGGTAGAGACCTTGCTGTTCCATTGAGTATATTTTTTCAAAATGTAAATACCTTCATTTGTATTTTCAGTATAAAAAGCAGTACATGATCTTTGCATAAACTTAAAACAGAAGTGTATAAAGTGAAAACTCTGTCATGATTGTATCCTAAGAGAGTGTTAACAGTTTGGTTTATTGTCTTTTCAGACTTTTATGTATATATTACATAGAGGTTAGAGCACGGATACTGTGTCCAGAGGGCCTGCATTTAAATCCTGGCTTTGTGATTAATTAGCTGTGTGGTTCTTTTACATGTTAATTAATCTCTCTGTGCTTCAGTTTTCTCATCTGTAGAATGGGAAATTAATAGTACCTAACCCTTTAGAGTTGTAAGGATTAACAGTTAATGCATAGTAAGTCCCTAAATCAGTGCTTGGCATGTAGTACACATTTAAATGTTACCTGTTGTTTTTATCTTTTGAAAACAAAAACGGGATCGTTGTTCTTTATTATACACAGGTGTACAGTTTTGTAACTTTTTAAAAAATGAATTTCTTTCTTACTGTTGTTAAAAAAGACATAGAGACGTTACCATCTTAAGCATTTTTAAGGTACAGTTCAGTGGTGTTTATTATTTTTACATTGTTGTGGAACATATCTCCAGAACTTTTTTAATCTTGCAGAACTGAAATAACTTATTATTTTTAAATTAATTAATTAATTAATTTCTACTTTTGGCCGCATTGGGTCTTCGTTGCTGCACGGGGGCTTTTCTCTAGTTGTGGCAAGCGGGGGCCTCTCTTCGCTGCAGTGTGCGGGCCTCTCATTGTGGTGGCTTCTTTTGTTGCGGAGCACGGGTTCTAGGCGTGTCGGCCTCAGTAGTTGTGGCTCGAGGGCTCCAGAGCGCAGGCTCAGTAGTTGTGGCGCACGGGCCTTGTTGCTCCACGGCATGTGGAATCTTCCTGGACCTGGGCTCGAACCCGTGTCCCCTGCATTGGCAGGTCGATTCTCAACCACTGCATCACCAGGGAAGCCCCTGAAACAACTTATTAAACAACTCCATCCAGCCCTGATAACCACCATTCTGCTTAATTTGAGGTGGGGAATAGCATGAGTATTTTTAAAGAAAAGCTTTCCAGGTGATTCTAAAACCTATTCAGGAATGAGAACCATACTACCCCATATCAGCCCCTAAAACTGGTAGACATATGTTGGTGCTAAAGAAAAAGTGTGTTCTCTTGGGCTGAAAAGTCAAGCTTTACCTACTAGTTATAGTAGGTAATCAATAGACAGTGCTTTGGTGCAGCGAAATAGGTGGAAAGTAGGGCAATGAGATAAAGTGATCTCAAAGGAGTACTGAATAAGCACATGTGCCCTATTACGCTTCAGGTGGGTTGGGGCGTGGTGTGGACACTTCATGGAGAAGGTGGCATTTGTAACAGACCTGAAGGGTCAGAAGCTTAATAAAGCTTCTGAGGACAAGATGTAAAAGTGTGAGTGTCAGGAGCAGATAGACCAGGTGGTGCAAGGGAAAGGAGAATGTGTTGTTCTCTGGGAAACTCTAACCCTAGTTTAGTTAGGTTGTTGGTACATTTTTCAGGGTTAAGGAAAGAAAGATTGCCCAGCTAAGAGTCAGGGGTTGATTCTTCAGGGTGTGGAGAATAAGTCACTCAGGTTTTTGAGTGGTCCTAATCAGGTAATGAATGGGGAAGAAAAAGAATGAGATTGTGGTGTAAGGAAGGAGCACTTGTTCAGTCTTCAAGAGTTATCAGTAGATACAGGAATGTTCTTGATGCCATCAGGGATTTTGAAGACCATGACCTGATTGCTTCATGGCCTCAGCAAGTAAGAGGAAGGTGGGTGTCTTTATACAGGTGAGAGGTATTTATTATTAATACTTCGGTTTCTTCATTTACTCAAATCTTCATATATTTTGAAATACAAGCCTTTAGCTAAGTAAGCTGTTTTGTGAGACAGTTCCTCAGTTTATTTAATGACAATAATCCTCTTAGTCCTCTTATTGAAGCTGGGATTTGATGTAAGTTTCATGAACCAAGTATAAAACACTCTGAAATCCTCTGAGGAAAATACAAGGCTATTTATTTGGATAGCTACTTTTCAATGAATGTGATGAATTTCAAAATGTTAGTTGATGATAGCTACATTGAAAATATAGTTGGGAGAAAAATTGGTGTGGTATAGCGTTGATCCCCAGTGCATTGTAAGCTTCTTCAGAATACCAAGTAGTCTGAAAAATGTGAAGCATGTTCTGCTTTTCTAGGAGTATGTTCATAATCTTGTTGAAAGTGGGGTTTTTTTTTTTGCTGAAATAGAATCAAGGAGGATTATTTTAAAATCTTGGTAATTGCTCCATAGCTTATGACTTTTCAGAATAGATACGAAAAAAATAGTTTACCATGAATACTTACGGTATGTACCTTAACTTAAGGTGTGTACCAATACTTAAATGTTGGTCTTTACACATTATCTTGGGCTTTTAACTTTGAAGTGACAGAGGAGAAGCGTTTTGAAATATAGTTCCTTTAAAAAACTTGTACTACTTTTAGTTTGTTCAAAGTTTACCAGAGATCAAATCAACAGAGATTACAACGAAATAGATTATTAATTGAATTGTAGAGGCAGTAATTGCTGAAGGGTTTAGAAGAGGTGTCATTTGTCACTGGGGGACAGGAGGAGTTTTACAGAGAAGGTGGTATTTAAAGTCATTTGTTACCTTCTAAACTCTTGCAGGAAGGTAAGGTTTGGATGGAGGAGAGGAGGGCGTCTGACTATTTACGCTTAATCGCTTTGAAGGATAAGATATGAAATTGGGCACAGGCGAGAGTGGCTCCCCCTCCCTGCTCCTGTCTCAGAGCAGCTCTTTGGTCTGTTTCAAATACTCAAGATTGCTCTAGATTTCTTTTTACAGGAGTTCTATGATCAGTAGTGGTAAGAAGAAAAACTTGGCATCTACTCTGATACACTCCAGATGGCAAGCATTAGCAAATAGAACTGAAAATCTTTGTTTATTTAGAATTCAAGAAGATTTGATGATTGGGTTCCTGCATGTTGTCGTGTTGTAAATAACATTACCTTTTGAGTGGAGAAACTAGGAACAATCAACAAATAACGGTGAACGTGTAGACATACCCACTGTAAGAGATGGGTCACTGAAGAAGACCACGTTAGGAAGGATGTGAGATTGATGTGAAAAAAAAAGAATAACATGATTGTTTTTCTTGATGCCAGTCTGTCAAGCCTTGTTCACTGTAAGGTGATGTCCCCCAGGAAGAGGCTGAAAGAGGTGAGCTGTGTGTTTTAGCCACTGGGGTATACTTAGTTGTGGGGCAAAGAGTAACTTGTCCGGTTAGTAACACCGTGAGCAGAAAGTATAAACACGTTACCTTAATGCTGTATTAATTGTTTTAAAGTGTGCTTCAAGTGACAAGATGCCTTAACTCAGAATAAGAAAACAGTTTGTCTTTTAGATGGAATCTTCATGCAGCTGGAAAATGGCGTTCAACTTAAAATACTGGCTGTAGGACAGGAACCTTAATATAAATACACTGTACAGTTTAGAGATTACTATACCAATTATTATTATTATTATTTAAATAAATTTATTTATTTTATTATTTTATTTTATTATTTTATTTTTTTGGCTGCATTGGGTCTTCATTGCTGTGCGTGGGCTTTTCTCTGGTTGCGGGGAGCGGGGGCTACTCTTCGTTGCAATGTGCGGGCTTCTCGTTGCGGTGGCTTCTCTTGTTGCAGAGCATGGGCTCTTGGTGTGTAGCCTTCAGTAGTTGTGGCACACAGGCTCAGTAATTGTGGCTCATGGGCTCTAGAGTGCAGGCTCAGTAGTTGTGGCGCATGGGCTTAGTTGCTCTGCGGCATGTGGGATCTTCCTGGACCAGGGATCAAACCCGTGTCCCCTGCATTGGCAGGCGGATTCCTAACCACTGCGCCACCAGGGAAGCCCCCAATTATTATTTTTTAAATATGGCTTTGATTTTTGAAAAGACATGCACATGGCTTAGCGTCAAATAGTCTATAATCCTTACACCCTATACCAGATATCTCTTTCAACATTTTATCCCAGTTTTATTGAGAAATAATTGACATAACATTGTATAAGTTTAAGGTATACAACATAATGATTAGATACATGTATATATTGTGAAATGATTACCACAATAAGTTTAGTTAATGTTCATTACCTCACATAGTTTCAATTTTTTTCCCCTTGTGATGAGAACTTTTTAAGATTTACTCTCTTAAGCAACTTTCAAATATACAGTAGAATATTGTTAACTACACTCATCATGTTGTACATTGTATCCCCAGAACTTATTTATCTTTCACCATTTTAAACAGATTATTTTGGCACTTAATTCCATATCTCTAAAATACATGGTTAAATTGCTCTGTCTTGATAATCTGGTTTTAGGCCTTCTCTCTAGGCTTCCTGGAATGGCAGAAGAGGGTTTAGCTATTACACTCCTCACCTGCCATGTGCCTGTCTTCTGACTTGTAAGGTGGTTATAAGTCATGTAGTCTACTTGCCACTTAATAGCTGTGTGACCTTGGGCAAGTCATTTAACTTCTGTGTGGCTCAACTTTTCTCATCTGTAAAATGAGTACTATATAAATAGTATCTAGCTCATAGAGTTGTTAGCACTTAACCTATGTAATTAGAATAGTGCCTAGCACATAGTAGGCTCTATATAAGTGTTATATATTATTATTACATAGTGATTACCTTTCCTTTCCTGTGTAACTCATTACTTAGCTTTCTGTGTACTTGTCTTTAATTACCCCAACCCTTCCTCTGGTTTTGTAAGTCTTTTTTTAGTATATTTAAACATACTTGGTATTCCTTACTTGGTTTCGTGTTCTTTAAGAGTCTCTCCCAGAGTCTTCTGACCTCTCCAACCTGGATTAGTCCATCTCTAGATCTGTTGTATAGTGAGTTTTTTTTTTTTGTAGGGAGGTGGGTGGGATGGGGAGGGGATCATCTTACATCATCCTGTGGTTTTCTTTTATCTTCTCGAATGTAGCATCGCCTGATTCCTACATCCTGCTAAAATATTTCACGGAAAATTTCCTTGAAAAATAACATTTTGAGAAAATATTTTACTTTCTAGGGTTATAAAGCATTTGTTTCTAATTTAAAACCACATATGGGTAGCAGTTTTATATTTTATGCCCTTTAGTTAGAAATTATTTTGTTATTTAGAGGTGTGTGTGTGTGTGTGTGTGTGTGTGTGTGTGTGTGTGTGATGGTAGAAGGTATTAAATGGCAATTTTACATGGAATACCTTAGTTTGGACCCAGAATAGGTACTTTCAAATTCAGGAATGCTTTTTATATACTGAGCACTCATTTAATATTAAATGATTGATTTTGGCAACTCTTAAACCTTCTATTTGTTGAAAGTTTCAAAATAGAAACAACCAAGTCTTATAGTTATGGAACCACAATACGGCAATGTGGTTGCTAAAGCAGTATCTCTAGAATTTATAAAATAGGCTTGTTGTATCTTCTTGAAAGGACATTTTCCTGAACTTTTTAATGTTACCCTATTCCTTCCTCTACCTTGTGTCTAGTAGGTCTTCTTGAATAGGCAGGTAGTTTTTTGTTTTATTTTGTTTTCTTTGTTTGAAAATGAGGAAGAAAGGACTTGCTTGTAACCCACCAGAAGGAGTTTAAAAAGTCATGCTGTATAACGTTCTGGCAAAGTTTGCTCGTTTTTGTTATTTAGAGGTTGCATTTTACCAACATGAAGAATTAGTAATCTAGTGGAGTGATTTGCTTAGCATTTTTTTTTTTGGCCGTGCCCTGTGGCTTGCAGGATCTCAGTTCCCGGACCAGAGATTGAATCCGGGCCATGGCAGTGAAAGCCTGGAATCCTTACCATTAGGCCACCAGGGAACTCCCTTGCTTAGCATTTAATAACTTTTCAATATTGTAATTTAAAGTTAATGAGTTTATTCTGTTTATGTAAAGTCCTTTCTGGGAGCTACTGATGCATCAGGATGGTTAAATTCTCTTCAGTATAGTTTTTAAAAAAAATTATTTATTTATTTATGGCTGTGTTGGGTCTTCGTTTCTGTGCGAGGGCTTTCTCTAGTTGTGGCAAGTGGGGGCCACTCTAAATCGCGGTGCGCGGGCCTCTCACTATCGCGGCCTCTCTTGTTGCGGAGCACAGGCTCCAGACGCGCAGGCTCAGTAACTGTGGCTCACGGGCCTAGTTGCTCCGCGGCATGTGGGATCTTCCCAGACCAGGGCTCGAACCCGTGTCCCCTGCATTGGCAGGCAGAGTCTCAACCACTGCGCCACCAGGGAAACCCCTATTCAGTATAGTTTTGATGCTGAGTGTTTTTCTGTGTATGTGTTTTAATTCCATGAAAATCTCGGAAGTTATTTTATTATAGTAATATTATATTTTGTTTATTACAAAAGATAATACATGATAGTTGTAGAGAATTTAAAGTGATGGGTGCCTCCTCCCCAAATTTATCTCTAATTCCCCAGGATCTCTATTAAATATTAACAGTTTGCTATGTATCCCAAGGTGTTTTCAAAGAATGTGGTGCATCTCTTAATCAGCATATTAGTCAACAGAATTCAATAAGAAACTTTCTTTTTTTAAAAAATTAATTAATTAATTTTTTAAATTTATGGCTGTGTTGGGTCTTCGTTTCTGTGCGAGGGCTTTCTCTAGTTGCGGCAAGTGGGGGCCACTCTTCATCGCGGTGTGCAGGCCTCTCACTATCGCGGCCTCTCTTGTTGCGGAGCACAGGCTCCAGACGCGCAGGCTCAGCAATTGTGGCTCACGGTCCCAGTTGCTCCGCGGCATGTGGGATCTTCCCAGACCAGGGCTCGAACCCGTGTCCCCTGCATTGGCAGGCAGATTCTCAACCACTGCGCCACCAGGGAAGCCCAAGAAACTTTCTTGATTACATGGTTTATTATAGTGTCTAGTAGGAAAATAATTACTAATGGTAAGAGAATTAACATACAGTAATATAAGCTCTGTGGATGAAAACATTTAATTATAGAATGTTTAATAAGTGGTATGATTCTGTTTGAGACCAGTCTTTCGTTTCTTCTTTGACTTTATCCTTTGCCAATTCTTAGTATACACTGAGAAATGTTTATGTATTTTTCATATTTATATAAAAAAATTTTTTAAGTTAAAACTTTTTATTTAACCTTTTTTCTTAAATCTGTTTCCTTTTACCTAGATCTTACCTGCTTCTTCCTCTCTCCTCTGTATGCTGCTAGATTGTTTTTGCTTTTATTTGTGTTTACCAGTTTATTATAGAGGATACAACTCAGGGACAGCCAGATGGAGGCGATGCATAAGGCAAGGGATTGGGGTGGGGGATTTTGGTGCAGAGCTGTATCTTATCCCTTTTACTGAGCCGTTGCTTCTTCAGAGCACTGTCCTGTGAGCCTTGTAGCTAGATAGAAAGAGAGTAGACTTTGGAGCCAGAGAGCCCTGTGTTGCAGTTCCAGCTCTGCCACCCAACAGCTGTTTGAACTGGTTCATATTATTTACCCCTTTCCTGCTTTAGTTTCCCCATCTGTAAAATGGGAATATTAATATGCAGTTCCTAGGATTAGTGTGAAGTTTTAATGATATAGTACATGTAAGGTGCCTGGCACAAAAAAGGCCCTCACCAAATGGTAGTTTCCATTAGCAAATGTCAAGGCTGGACAGGCTTTTATCTGTAATGGAAGGTGATGTGCTAACCCAGCTTGATGGGAACCTTCCTTTATAGATAGTCACCACTTGGTCCTTTTTTACTCATTAAGATGATGACAGGGCTATTTTTATTTTTGAGACAAATTTTGAAGCAGAGTATTATCCTTCCCTATTATCTGTTGGCCAGTAGTAATAAGGGTTGGTAGTAATAGTGAAATGGCAGGTAGACAGGAAAGGGAAGAAAGAGCAGCAAGAAAACCCTGGATTAAAATATCCAGCAATACATATCGAGAGACATAAAATGCCTACAACTTTGTAAAACAAATATTACTAAGTTGCATTATGCAGTATGTAAAGGAATAATACACCACAGTCAGCTAGTTTATTTCAGGGAGGTAGAAATCATTAAATAATAGGTGAAGCTATTAATATAATACATCAAATCATTACATCAGATACAAAAAATTGCTTATGAAGATGCTTAAATGAATTTGATAGGATTCAATACCAGTTCCTAATAACATTATTTTAAGAGTAGAAATAGAAAAAAGTATTTCCTTAATATAAGAAAAAGTATAAGATACCTCCAGTTTTATTCTTTTTCAAAATTGTTTTAGCTATTCTAGTTTGCCTTTGCATATCAACTCTAGAATCATACTTTTCTATGTTAAAAAAAAATCCTGTTGGGATTTTTTTAAAAAAATTTATTTATTTATTTATTATTTATTTATTTGGCTGTGCTGGGTCTTAGTTGCAGCACGCGGGATCTTCCTTGCGGCATGTGGGATTTTTAGTTGCGGCATGTGGGATCTTGTTCCCTGACCAGGGATTGAACCCAAGCCCCCTGCATGGGGAGTGTGGACCACCAGGGAAGTCCCCTCCTGTTGAGATTTTGATTGGAATTGCTTAAAACTTATAAATGAATTTGGGGAGAATTGACATCTTTCCTGTATTTAGTCTTCTACTTCAAGAGCACAGGATGTCTAGTTATTTAATTCTTACTTGATTTCTTTTATCATTGTTTCTTAGTTTTCAGCATACAGCTCCTGTGCGTCTTTTGTTATATTTATACTATTTATTTAATATTGGGAGGAGTGATTGTAAATGGTGTTATTTTGTGTATTTCCAATTACACATGGCCAGTATATAGAAATATGGTGGGTTTTTGTGTGTTGACCTTGTATTTGTGGCCCTGCTAAACTAATATTTTAGTTCTGGGAGTTTTTTTCCCTTGGTATTTTTATATAGATAATTATGTCAGCTTTGAATGGGGACAGTTTAATTTCTTCCTTTCTGGTCTGTATGCCTTTTATATTTTTCTTACCTTGTTGCATTGTAAGACTTCCAGTGTGATGTTGAAATATCCATGTTGAAAGTGGACATCCTTGTCTGGTTCTGATCTTAGGGAGAAAGCACTGTGTCTTTCACATTAAATATGATATAATCTGTAGGCTTTTTGTAGATGATCGTTATCAAGTTGAGGAAATTCTCTTCTAGTTTACTGAGAGTTTTTATCATGAATGGTTGTTGATTTTTGTTTCCAACTATATTGTGGATTTTTCTTTTTCTTCTTGCACTTCTGTTACTTTCTGCTTCATGTATTTTGAAGCTCTGTTGTTTGATATATACAATTTAGACTGTTACATCATCTTAGTTAATTGATCTTTTAAAAAAAATTCTGTAATTTTCCTCTTTACCCTTAGTAATTTTCTTTGTTATGTTGTATAGGTCCTGAGGCTCTGTTCATTTTTTAAAAAAAATCTTTTCTGCGTTCAAATGGGATAATTTCTTTCAGTCTTTTAGTTCACTGAATCTTTCCTTTGACATCTTCATTATGCTATTGAGTACATCCAATTAGTTTTTTAGTTTGGCATTGTATTTTTCAATTTTAAAATTTTCATTTGGTTTTTCTTTACATCTTCTTTGCGAAGATTTTCTTTTTTTCCCATTGATTGAAGAGTGTTTTGATTGATTGTTGGAATGCTTTAATAATAGCTGCTTTAAAGTCTTTGTCAGTTAATGCCAACATTGGTGTCATCTTAGCATTGGTGTCTGTTGACTCACTTCCCTTGTAAATTGAAATTGTCTAGGTTCTTTATATGCTGAATAATTTTAGATTGTATCCTAGAGATTTTGAATATTATGAGATCTTGAGTCTTGTTTAAATCTTGTGAAGAATGTTGATATTTTAAGTTTTAGCTGGCTACTAATCTGGTTAGATTCAGCCTGCAAGTTCTAACATGCCTTCTTTGGGTCCAGTGTCAGTTCAGTTTTCAAAACCTAGCAGTGCCATTCAGATCTGTCCCTGAGACCTGGACGATGGCCTCTCTATTCTGTTCTCACACACATCAGTATTGTATTATGAACAGCTTTATGGGGTCACTTTCTGGAGCTCCTTCCTGGTACTTTCCGGTTCCTTGGGAATTCTCATTTTTGGTCCTCTGGCCAGAAAGCTGGGGTTTTAGTTACCTGCTTTGCTGCATACTTCATGACTGTGCCTTGTCTGGGCCAAATGACAGGAGGACACAGAGAGAAGAAAATAATGGGGTTCAGCCCCACCCTCGCTGGACCATAGCTTCACTGATCAGAGAGGAGATGCCTCTTCCTCAGAACTTTGACTCCTATGAGCTCACGTTGTGGGTCGCCTCAGGATCACTTGGGGTTTGGGGTGTGAGAAGACAGAAACGAGAAAAGAAGGTGGACTGTATTCTGAGTGCTAGGAGTTCCCTTTCCTGTTCCTTGAGCCAGAATTAGAGGGCTTCTGGACTGCTCTGTGTTTGTGCCCCGGTGGTCCCTTCCATGTTGCCCCTGGTGATTTTGGTGGGGGAGGATGGTAAACTCATCACCAGTTCAGTGGTTCCTCAAATAGCTGTGCCATACATTCTGTTTGGGTTTTGTAGTTGGACTAAATCTGTGAACCTCTGACTTTTGTCTCCTTTACAGTGGCTACTGATGTCTCTGCTCAATGTTTCTTTAATTTAAAAAATTAAAAAAGGGGCTTCCCTGGTGGCGCAGTGGTTGAGGGTCTGCCTGCCAATGCAGGGGACACGGGTTCGAGCCCTGGTTTGGGAAGATCCCACGTGCCGCGGAGCAACTAGGCCCGTGAGCCACAATTGCTGAGCCTGCGCGTCTGGAGCCTGTGCTCCGCAGCAAGAGAGGCCGTGAAAGTGGGAGGTCCGCGCACCACGATGAAGAGTGGCCCCCACTTGCCGCAACTAGAGAAAGCCCTCGCACGGAAACGAAGACCCAACACAGTCAAAAATAAATAAATAAATAAATAAATAAAATTAAAAAAAAAATTAAATTAAAAAACAACCCTAAAACCTGGCTTCCTAAGGTTTGCTTTTGTTTCTGAATAGCTTAGAATTCTGCCAAAGATTAGTCGCAAGTTGTGCTCACACACCTTGAGCTGGCAGGCTGTTCTCTGTGATGGTCCCTGTGTTAGCTGGAGAGCCTGTTCAAACCTAAGGTTCTTCCCGACTCTTTTTTTTTTTTTTTTTAATTTTATTTATTTTTGGCTGCCTTGGGTCTTCGTTGCTGCGCGTGGACTTTCTCTAGTTGCGGCGAGCGGGGGCTACTCTTCGTTGCGGTGCACGGGCTTCTCATTGAGGTGGCTTCTTTTGTTGCGGAGCATGGGCTATAGGTGCGCGGGCTTCAGTAGTTGCAGCATGTGGGCTCAGTAGTTGTGGTGTGCACGGGCTTAGTTACTCTGAGGCATGTGTGGGATCTTCCCAGACCAGGGGTCGAACCTGTGTCCCCTGCACTGGCAGGCAGATGCTTAACCACTGTGCCACCAGGGAAGTCCCTCTTCCCGACTCTTGCATCCCCTTCCCCAATGCGCAGGTTCCGTGGACAGTGATGCTGGTCAGCTACAAAGGCCACAGTCATCACTAGCTGCCTAATTGCCGTTAAGTTTTCATAAGCTAAGAATTCAGGGCAGGGTTGACACAGACATGTTAAAAATATACAGGTGCATCATCTTTTCAAATTTCAAGTTTAAATTGCTTTTAAAAATAATAAGATTGAGGGACTTCCCTGGTGGCGCAGTGGTTAAGAATCCGCCTGCCAGTGCAGGGGACATGGGTTCGATCCCTGGTCTGGGAAGATCTCACATGCTGTGGAGCAACTAAGCCCATGCACCGCAACTACCGAGCCTGCGCTCTAGAGCCCGTGAACCACAACTACTGAGCCTGCGAGCCACAACTACTGAAGCCCGTGCACGTAGAGCCCATGCTCCACAACAAGAGAAGCCACCTCAATGAGAAGCCCGCACACCGCAACGAAGAGTAGCCCCCGCTCGCCACAACTAGAGAAAGCCCCGCGCGCAGCAACTGAGACCCAACGCAGCCAAAAATAAATAAATTTATAAAAATAAAATAAAATTGATAAAACTGTTATTGGCCACACATTTTTACACAGTTTTCCCTACATTGCAGTTGAGGAAAGTGGAACGTAGAGATATTAAGATTTTTTTCCCCTTACAGCTAATAAATGATCAAGCTATGGGACAAGTCTGTCTGACTTCAAAGTCCATGATTTTAGCTGCTGCCCTAAACTTAATTTAGAAAATCATGTGAGTTTTGAGTTGTCCCTACCTGTAAACCCTTTATGAATTATGAATTATCCTTAGTAGTAAGTAGGTAATGGATTTTTTTGCAGTGTTAAAAAAATTAGGTGAAAATACTAATTTTCTTTAACATTTTAAGTGCTTCTTTTATCTCTCCTCTCTGATGGTTCGTTCTTCCCCCTCTCTTTCTTGATTTAAATTGGTGTGTAAACTTCTGTGTTCTCTAAATGAATCAGTTGGGATAGAGATGTTATTTTATTTAAGGAAATACGTGTCAGCTTCTGTGAGGGTAAAAAAAGATGCTGGGTGAGGCAAAAGTATTTTGTTCACATAACCTATTTAGAAAAGTTTTATAAATAGGTTGTATCGGGTTGCCAACTATATAAAGGCAGATCTTATTTTGCAATTTTGATATGCATGAATCTAGTTACCACAGAGTAGTTAAAACCAGTCTCCCAACAACATGAGTAATGACATGAAGTACATAAGACTTCACTGCTAGCTCTTCAGTCCTCAGATCACTGCGTAAATCACAGCTGTGCGTCTTGATCAGTGAGTGACCAGTCCCTCCACTTCTTTCAAAGCCTGTCAGCAATTGGTCCCTGTGCATCTGTCACTCGGTTCTCTTGCAGACAGCAGAGCCTGTAGCTGCCTAGCTTTCTTGTTTCCCAATGATAAACTTATGTGACATTTTACAAAAATGGATCATTGAAAGAAGGAATTGGCTAACAAAGATGGAAGTGCAACAAAGAAGTGCTAAGTGTTAATGCTGGAAGTGAAATCTAAATGGAACATAAATGGAGTTGTGGAAGAAACAGCTGACCCAGGGGAGTGTTGACATTGCCCACCTTTCTAGAGACTCTATAGATGTGCAGCCAGAGGAAGTCGGACAGACTTGTTGACATAAATGAGGAAAATGGTTGTGATGAAAAGAATGATGGTGTCTCAGGGGAAGTGACACCAATAAAAAACTTTACATTAAAAGAACTCTCAGAGGTATTGAGAGTGCAAAGGATAAAATTTGGAAGCTGTTTTAAACCTAAAAAGGCATATGACAATCTGCCAAGCATAACAATGATATTCACTCTGTTTACTGAGTTATACAGTGGGAAGAAGGCACACGTGTTCAAATTAGTCTTGATAAGTTTTTAAATAAAGAAATAAAATACTCTAATTTTCAATATATCTAATGTTTTAAATTACAGTATACTAAACAAATATTAGTTTTACTTTTTCAGTTTCCTGTATATTTATAACCTACAGTACGAGAATTTTTTAAAACATCTTGTTCAATTATTTATTTATTTATTTATTTATTTATTTATTTATTTATTTATGACTGTGTTGGGTCTTCGTTGCTGTGCACAGGCTTCTCTAGTTGCAACGAGCGGGGGCTACTCTTCGTTGCGGTGCACGGGCTTCTCACTGCAGTGGCTTCTCTTGTTGCAGAGCACGGGCTCTACGCGTGCGGGCTTCAGTAGTTGTGGCACGTGGGCTCAGTAGTTGTGGCTCGCGGGCTCTAGACCTCAGGCTCAGTAGTTGTGGCACATGGGCTTAATTGCTTCGTGGCATGTGGGATCTTCCCGGACCAGGGATCGAACCCGTGTCCCCTGCATTGGCAGGCGGATTCTTAACCACTGTGTCACCAGGAAAGCCCAAGAGAATTTTTAATATTTTGATAAAAAGTTTTAAAGGTCATGGAACAATTGTGATTTTCCCTGTTGATTATGAAGATTGCTTTTTACGGTTACAGCTTGTATGGTTGTTTACTACTATGCAAAGCAAGGACTGCCTGTATTAAAAATCAGTTTTATGGAGTTCTTCAGGACCATTCTGCGTATTAAAGTTTTAATTTTGGGTTTGTGGATGGAGATCAGGGATGCTGTAAAATCAAGTCTTCATCAGGTTGTTCCTTCATTTAAAACCCTTTAATGGCTTTTTCTGTTGTCATTAGAATAGACCAGAATTTTTAACAGGCTCTGATCTCTGCCTCTGTCTTTAGCTCTTGTCTTCTACCTCTTGTCACAGCACTGTGTATTTTTTCTGTTTAGCCCTTATGACTTAAACTATGTAGTAAATTGTGTGATTAGCCATGTAATATTTGTCTAGAATAGGCCTATATTGTTCACTGCTGAATGCCCAGCACCTATGTGCATATAAACATGTGCTTACAAGTCTGTTCATTCATTCACTCATACATACAAGTACAGAGTTCACGTTACAACCACATGGCACTCTGTATTTTATATGTGCATGGATATAATTTTTTTCTGTGGCGGGGAATGATTGCTTTCCCAAGATTCTCAAAGGCTTTCAGTGGTCTGAAAATGTTAAGTATTGTACTATAGGAATTGATACAGTGAAATGTATACTCAAGCCTAGATGGTATCATTAAACATTAAAGATATTCACTTTCCAGTCTGCATTTGATTTGGACATACAAGATATTATATATGGCCCTGAGCAAGAATTTAAAATTATTACATTGTCTGTAGAAGATAAAATTCATTTTAAAAATGGTTATTTGTGTTGGGATATATTAACATAGTAGCATTTAAAAAATCTCTATCAATTTTACATAAGATATAAGACAGAGTAGAGTTGCTGTTGGGTGGGAAATCGGCTGCTTGGCAAATTTCATCTTCTAGAAAATTGTAAATTTATTCTAGTTTTCAAACTGTGTTTCCCTTTTCAAATTACCTATTGATTTTTTTTTTTTTTTTTTTGGATCCTGATTCAGTTATATCTTAAGTTCTTTAAAGGGGTTTATTTAGCTGGAATCTTTAATTTTTTCAGGGAAGACTATTCACAGTATTGCTGTAGTATTGGCTGTATCAATACCTAGGAGACAGGTAAGCCACTTTCGCCATACTTAGTTCTCATTGGGCAGACATTCAGTTGCTTTATTCTAAGCTGGCATAATGAAAATGGATTGAAAATTGTACCAAGCATAGTTGGTATGCAGATGGTTGGCCTGGTGTTAAGGAAACATTGGAGTCAAGGCCTGGAAGTGAAGGATGGCAGTAGCATGCCTACCGTGCTGCCATGGTGGGATTTTTGCCTCTGGGCTTGGTGGACTCAGACTGCGGTCCTAGGACCTGCCCTGAACTTCTCCCTTCACTCCCTTCCTTCCATCCCTGACCTTTTCCTTGCTGACAGTCTTACTACCATAAGCATCTCTGCTGTAGGCTAGACTGGAAGAAGGAAAACAAGAAGCTCCAGTCTGTCTCGTCACTTTTGCCAGTCACGTCTATGAGGAGGAATAGTTTGGAGAGGGAAGGAAGAGAAGAGGTTGAAATTGCTGACTGAAGTTA
This sequence comes from Balaenoptera musculus, assembly GCF_009873245.2. Lineage (NCBI taxonomy): Eukaryota > Metazoa > Chordata > Mammalia > Artiodactyla > Balaenopteridae > Balaenoptera > Balaenoptera musculus. The sequence goes on from NC_045789.1 coordinate 19,160,771, forward strand.
GGTTTCTTAAAGTAACGTCATGTGCCTTTGCTTGCCCCATTTAAAAATTACCGTGGATAATTGGGAGTTGAGTCCATAAATAAGTACACGTAAGTGGAAAAAGCTTCAGAAAGACTGTAGTTAGTCCCTCACCCTGTTTTAGTGTGTGCCCTGATGTCTTGTTAGTCACTGTATTAGTTTCCTGTGGCCGCTGTAACAAATCCCCCAAACTGAGTGGCTTAAATCAACAGACATTTATCCTCTTTTAGTTCTGGAGGCCAGAAGTCCAAAATCAGTTTCATTGAACCTAAATCAAGGTGCTGGCAGGGCCATGCTCCCTCCAGGGGCTCTACTGCATCACTCTGATCTCTGCCCTCCTAGCACATTACGTTTTCCTTTTCTCTGTGTGTGAACCCCCCCTCTTCCTCCTTCTTACAAGGACACTCGTGATGATGGCATTTAGGGCCAACCTGCGTAATCCAGGATAATTTCCCTATCGTAAAATCCTTAATTTAATCACACATGCAGCCACCCCTTTCCCGAATAAGGTAACACTTTACAGGTTCCAGGGATTTTATTATTGCTGCTTTCACCCATCACTCTTCCAGCCTCCTTTTTGTCTTTTATTAAACAGGTGAGTGATTGTTTATCCCACTCTTCTTTGAGTTTTCGTACCTCATAATCCAATGCAATTTCTAACCAGTATATCCACCAAAACTAAAGTTGTGGAGTTTTTTACTGACGTCTCTGTTATTGTTTTTCTACTATGATGAGGGGTCTGGAGGTGGATGTGTTGAGACTTGGAACAGCAGCCCCACAAAGTCATTAGGGACCTAGGCTTCTTGGGGTGTGCTTGTCGTTTTGCAGGCACAGCACTGCTACTTCACTTCAAGCAACATCTCCGGGTTTGAAGAGGGGAAAGGGCAAAGAGTAAAAGATAGGTGTTTCTTTTCTCAGAAGCTTTGCAGAAGCCCCACCCAACAACTGGGCTTACACTTGGTTGGCCAGACTGGGTCACGTGTCCACCTGCAGCTTCAAGGAGGCTGGGAATGTTTTTAGCAGTGTTCCCACACCTCCACTCTAGCAGGGTTCTTTGGCTGTTGAGGAAAGGGGAGGATGGCTATGAAGCAGGCAGCTTGCAGTCTGTCCTGGAAAGTGATGAAAGCAGTTCACATTTCCTTCTACAGCTACAAGGCTTTTTTTTTTTTTGGCTGCACTGTGTGGCATGTGGGATCTTAGTTCCCTAACCAGGGATGAACCCAGGCCCTCGGCAGTGAAAAGGCGTGGAGACCTAACCACTGGACCACCAGGGAATCCCCTAGAAGGCTTTTGTGTATATGATCACATTATCTTTGTTTCTTCCCTAACGGTTGTGGAGAAAACCTGCTTAATGCTGGGTATGGTGGTAAGCACTAAGATGTCATACATTGATACTTGCTATGTGCTAGACACTTTAACTATTTTTATATATGTTAGTTGCATTATCTCCTTTAATCTGGTATGTGATCTTCTCCTGGAGAAAATCAACCCACTTTATAGGTGGAGCAACTGAGGATCCATTAAACTGGTAGTAAGTATCATCATTTCCTAGACTTAAAGGTAAAATTTTAGAGCTTATAATGGTATAGCTAATACATGGTACAGCTTAATCACACCTGTGTTTTCTAGTTCCAGGTTTGGTGCTAAATCAGTGCTTTGAATTGAGTATGCGCAAACCACGCCGCCCCCCCCTGCCCCACCCAGCCCATTCACACACTGTAAAACAGTCAGTGAGAAAGCATGACCTGTAGTCAGGTAATCCTGGTTTTGAGTCCTCTTCTGCCAGGTACGGTTCTGTTATGTGATAGACAAGATTACCTAGTTTATCTGTGCTTCAGTTTTATCATTTGTAAAATGGGGACAGTGCCATCTGCCTCGCAGGATTTTCGTGAGGATGAAATGAGATATAGGTGTATAGTGCACATATATTTAGCAAATGATAATTTACAGTTTTTACTATGGTTGTCTTCCTATTATAATTCAACATTGAGTTTTCCTTTCTTATGTAATGCAGCGGTCCCCAACCTTTTTGGCACCAGGGACTGCTTTCGTGGAAGACAATTTTTCCATGGACCAGGGTGGGGGGGTGGTGGTTTCGGGATGATTCAAGCACATTACATTTATTGTGCACTTTATTTCTATTATTATTACATTGTAACATATAATGAAATAATTATACAAGTCACCGTAATGCAGAATCAGTGGGAGCCCTGAGCTCATTTTCACTTGCCACTCACTGATAGGGTTTTGATGAGTCTGCAAGCAGCTGATTGATTATGGTCTCTGTGCAGTCAAACCTCTCTGCTAATGATAATCTGTATTTGCAGCCACTCCCCAGCGCTAGCCTCACCTCCTCAGCTCCACCTCAGATCATCAGGCATCAGATTCTCATGAGGAGCGCACAACCTAGGTCCCTCGCATGCACAGTTCACAGTAGTGTTCACGCTCCTGTGAGAATCTAATGCTGCTGATCTGACAGGAGGCGGAGCTCAGGTGGTAATGTGAGCAATGGGGAGCGGCTGTTAATACAGATGAAGCTTCGCTTGCTCACCCGCCCGCTGCTCACCTCTTGCTGTGCAGCCTGGTTCCTAACAGGCCACAGACCGGTACCGGTCCATGGCCCGAGGGTTGGCGACCCCTGATGTAATAGGTTAATACTGAAGAAATAATTTATTCCTTTTTAGTTCTTGGGACTTTTCGATTAATCTTAATAATCCTTTTTTGTGGTAAAATCATAGAAAAATATTTGTTTTTCTACTAATTTCCTATAACTCCATGGTGGGGAGGAATTGATTTTTGTGCCAGTTGTGAGTAGTTTTTGTAGTGACAACAGATAGGGGTAACTCTAGTTTCCTTCCTGTATTAGTTTTCTATAGCTGCCAAAACAAATTACAACAAACTTGGTGGCTTAAAACAACACAGATTTGTTATCTTGCAGTTCAGTATGTCTGACACAGGTCTCGGGGCTAAAAGCAGGTGTTGGCAGGTTGGCATTCCTTTCTGGAGAGTCTAGGAGAATCTGTTATTTGCTCTTTTCAGTTTCTAGAGGCTCCTTGCATCTCTTGGCTGGTGGCTCCCTTCCTCTGTCTTCATAGCCAGTAATGTAACATCTCTGTGGCCATGCTTCCATCATTACATCTTTCTCTGACTCCTTCTGCCTCCCTCTTCCACCTCTTAAGGACCCTGTGATCACATTAGTCCCATCTGGGTAAACAGTGTAGTCTCCCCATTCTCAAAGTCAGCTGATTAACAGCTTACATTCCCCTTTACCTTAGTTGTAAACTAACATATTCACAGGTTTTGAGGATTAGGACACGGACGTCTTTAGGCACCATTATTCTGCCTCCTATATCTCCCATCCTCCCCAAAAGGCTGAGCTCGGTTTCAGCTTCAAAACTGGAGAAGTCTTTAATATTGCATATACCTTTTTATACAGTTGAAGTCTGTTGAGGTTGTAGGTTGTAGTAGGAGGTAATGGGTTAATCTGGGATTTTTGACTCAACTGCTGCTGGTTGTGGAAGATGCGAGGGGAGTGAAGGGGAAGTAGTGAAGGTCTGGCCCTGGAGGGAGAAACCAGACTTTCTGAGGCTGTTGGGTAAATCTCTAGGGAAAGCAGCTTTTAGCATCACTGGTGTAATGGGTCTTGATTACTACATAGTCCTAGGGATTTTTTTTTTCTCCTTCTGTTTTTTCCTTAGCTTTCCTCTTATTCCTGGATTTTTTTTGTGTGTTTGCAAACTCAAAACGTTTGTAGGAATTTGTGAAATTTCTTAGTATTTGTAATGATTTATTTGAGTAATTTTAAATTCTTTGAAGGAAAGGCTATAAAAATCAAAGCATAAATAAAATCTATGTCTGGTTGAATTCATTTTTCTAATTTATTACTTGAGTTCATTACTTGAATTCAATTTACTACTTGAATTCATTTTCCCAATTCAGTACTACTTACTGGTGTCTGAACTATGTCACACGAACATGTTTTCCCAACTACTAAGTCTAGTCTTTCTAGTTATTTATTTATCCATTCTGATCAATATGCAGGTGTTCACTGAAACTCCTCCATGTGCCAGGCGCTCTGCTTGGCTCTGGAGATATAGTGGTAAACTTGACATAGTCCCTTCCCTCATGGAGCTTACAGTCTAGTCTAGTAGGGCTGTCAGCACGTAGTAAAGAAAGTGGATATGACTAACTGGGAGTCAAACTACTATAAATCATGGAAGAATCTGCAAACTTTTCCTTATTTTTATTTCCCCCAGTGTATGACTACTTCATTGGTTCAGAGTTCTTTTCAAATACTTCAAAATAATTTGATGACATAAAATTGAAATATAACTATGGCTACTGTTTACAATATTGACTGATGTTTTTTGGCTTATTTGAAGTATGTAATCTGAAGTTTAGGTTGCTTTATTTTATTTTATTTTTTTTAAATTTTATTTTATTTTTTTATACAGCAGGTTCTTATTAGTTATCTATTTTATACATATTAGTGTATATATGTGAATCCCAGTCTCCCAATTCATCACACCACCACCCCCCAACACCCACCACTTACCCGCCTTGGTGTCCATACGTTTGTTCTCTACATCTTTGTCTCAATTTCTGCCCTGCAAACCGGTTCATCTGTTCCATTTTTCTAGGTTCCACATATATGTGTTAATATATGATACTTGTTTTTCTCTTTCTGACTTACTTCACTCTGTATGACAGTCTCTAGATCCATCCACATCTCTACAGATGATGCAATTTCGTTCCTTTTTATGGCTGAGTAATATTCCATTGTACATATGTACCACATCTTCTTTATCCATTTGTCTGTCGATGGGCATTTAGGTTGCTTCCATGACCTGGCTATTGTAAATAGTGCTGCAATGAACATTGTGGTGCATGTGTCTTTTTGAATTATGGTTTTTCTCAGGGTATATGCCCAGTAGTGGGATTGCTGGGTCATATGGTAATTCTATTTTTAGTTTTTTAAGGAACCTCCATACTGTTCTCCATAGTGGCTGTATCAATTTACATTCCCACCAACAGTGCAAGAGAGTTCCCTTTTCTCCACACCCTCTCCAGCATTTGTTGTTTGTAGATTTTCTGATGATGCCCGTTCTAACTGGTGTGAGGTGATACCTCATTGTAGTTTTGATTTGCATTTCTCTAATAATTAGTGATGTTGAGCATCTTTTCATGTGCTTCTTGGCCATCTGTATGTTTTCTTTGGAGAAGTGTCTATTTAGGTCTTCTGCCCATTTTTTGATTGGGTTGGTTTTTTTTTAGTATTGAGCTGCATGAGCTGTTTATATATTTTGGAGATTAATCCTTTGTCCGTTGATTCGTTTGCAAAAATTTTTTCCCATTCTGAGGGCTGTCTTTTCATCTTGTTTGTAGTTTCCTTTGCTTTGCAAAAGCTTTTACGTTTCTTTAGGTCCCATTTGTTTATTTTTGTTTTTATTTCCATTACTCTAGGAGGTGGATCAAAAAAGATCTTGCTGTGATTTATGTGAAAGAGTGTTCTTCCTGTGTTTTCCTCTAAGAGTTTTATAGTGTCTGGTCTTACGTTTAGGTCTCTAATCCATTAGGTTGCTTTATGAAATGGGTTTTAAAATAGGCATTATCATTTTTAAGCTTTTCCAAATATTTAATGTAGTGAAGTTACAGATGTTGATTTTTGCAAATAAAGTTTCCAGTAACTATTTCTTATATATAACGGTCTTTAAAATATTTCTAATTAAGGAAAGCCTGGGGGCTTCCCTGGTGACGCAGTGGTTGAGTATCTGCCTTCCAATGCAGGGGACATGGGTTCGATCCCTAGTCCGGGAAGATACCACATGCCGCGGAGCAAGTAAGCCCGTGCGCCAGAAGTACTGAGCCTGTGCTCTAGAGCCTGTGAGCCACAACTACTGAGCCCGCGTGCCGCAACTCCTGAAGCCCATGCTCCACAACGAGAGAAGCCACCGCAATGAGAAGCCCGCACACTGCCATGAAGAGTAGCCCCCGCTCACTGCAACTAGAGAAAGCCCGTGTGCAGCAATGAAGACCCAGCACAGCCAAAAATAAATAAATAAAAGAAATAAATTTATTTAAAAAGAGAAAAAGCAAAGGAAAGCCTGACACTAATTTTCATGTTTGTTCCTTTTAGGAATGTTTTAAAGGAAGCTGGGCTACTCACAAGTTACTACATAAGAAAGCAAGTAAGTAAAGTCACACATCTCTATACCATTTTTCTTAGAAGTGGCTTTGTGCAGAAGACAAGAATTCTTCCAGCTCTGAAAGCGTATATTTGAATGTTCTGACAGTATAATCCCAAAAGCTAGAATTAGGACATTTTTTGTTCTTTGTGGTATGTAATCATTTAAATTAAACGTGACTAATATCTCTGCTAATCTGGTTTCACGTATGTAACGTGGAAACATGAGCTGGCTGCCACGCGTGGGGTCTGCCTTGAGCAATACCAGAGGACGTCCTAAACTTCTGGCGTCTGGCACCCTCTTTCCTTTGCTAGAAGCGTTTGTGTGTTGTAGGCAGGGGCGCACGAGCTATCTGGCTTCATTTAATCAAATCGCTTTTGTTCTTGTTTAGTTTCAATTTCATTTGCTTTGTCTAACTCAAAATTATATCGCTTTGTTTTTTTTTGGTGTTTTAATGTTATTACTTACAGTCTAATGTTTAATTTTCCTTTTTGAAGTTCCTTTTTGAGACACCACAAAGTGAAACTATTGGCTGCTTTTTAGCTATTGCTGTCAACCACACTGATCTATTGCTGATTCGAATGGCCTTTCCTGCTTTGGCGACTCATCCTATAAATTCGAGCCGTTAGCGTGGCTAGCTCACAACAACTCGTCACAATTAGTTGAAACTTGACAAGGGCCTTTTTCCTTATAGCACTGCCATCCTTATGGGTGGATTGGCAGATAGTACGTGGTTCTTGGTATAAGGTTTTCTTTCAACTTACTGATCTTGGTATTTTTAGTTCATCTACTTTATATTTTTAAGGAATTTGCTGATGTAATAAAGTTTGGTAGATTGTTTTATATGTGTATATACCTTAAAAATCTCATTGAGGTCAGTTGAACCACCATTTGAAGGAAAAGGAAATAAAAATTTAAAAACATATATTCTGTGGTTGTATAAAGTGAAGTCTACATTTAATGGAAATGCTAGGCTATTGTGGGAGGAAATGTGGTTAGAGATGAGGAAAAATGATGTGAATAAATGAGTTTAAAAAGCATAAATGACAGGATTTGCTACCTCCAAAGTATAGAGATAGGTTTAAGCATGCCATTTTATTTTATTCACTTATACTTTAAATACTGTATATCAAATGTGTTAGGTATTTTTAGAGCTCTTTGAGCCAATTATTAACATTTTATATTCAGGAACTTAAAAGCACAGGGAACTGAAGGATTGAGGTGAAAGAGTATGTTACTAAAAGAACTTGGGGCTTCCCTGGTGGCGCAGTGGTTAAGAATCCGCCTGCCAATGCAGGGGACACGGGTTCGAGCCCTGGTCCAGGAACATCCCATGTGCCACGGAGCAACTAAGCCCGTGAACCACAGCTACTGAGCCTGCACTCTAGAGCCCGCAAGCCACAACTGCTGAGCCCACGTGCCACAACTACTGAAGCCTGTGTGCCTAGAGCCCATGCTCCGCAACAAGAGAAGCCACTGCAATGAGAAACCCGTGCACCGCAATGAAGAGTAGCCCCCCCCTCGCGGCAACTAGAGAAAGCCCGCGTGCGGCAACGAAGACCCAATGCAGCCATAAAGAAAGAAAGAAAGAAAGAAAGAAGGAAAGAAAGAAAGAATGGGTCTCTACTCCAAGTGTTTGCCAACTCATTGAAGTGTGCTTGTTTCTTCAATATTGGGTTTCTAGGATAGAGCTATTTCATTATGACTTACACTGCAAGAGAATTAAACAGCTGGTGTTCCCTAAGTAGTTGTTACTGCACTGGACTAAGACGGTTTGTGTTTTACTTATACCTCTAGAGTTTAGTACGGTGCCATGTTTCAGATTGTGCCCTCTTGGATCTTAGGGGATGATTTCTTCAGTGGGTGAGCCTAATATTCTTGATCATCTTGGGCTGTGTTGGGTAGAGTCAGCCCTCAGCTGCCAGCCCTGTGTCTTTCACACCCTAATAAATTGACCCCACCTACCATTGTGGATGACAGTCCTAGAGGAGGGAATGGTGTGGGGAAAGGTGATCTCCAGGGCTAAGAAGAGTATTGAGAAAGGGATTAGGGGAAAAGAATGTTGGGCTGGGAAGGAGCCAGGGCATCTTCAAAGATAGCACCTCATTCCAAGAAGTAATAGTGAAATAATGTAGCAAACAGTTCATGTGCACTGATCTCTAATTAAAGATGACTGATTTATATTTATGTTCATGAGGGATATTGGTCTGTAATTTGCTTTTAATATCTTTGACTGGATCTGGCATTAGAGTAATCCTGGACTCATAGAATGGGAAACATTTCCTCCGCTTCTATTTTCTGGAAGAGGTTGTGTAGAATTGGTATTATTTCTTCTGTAAATGTTTGGTAGAATTCACCAGTGAAATCATTTGGACCTGGAGTTTTCTTGGTTGCAGAAGCTAATCAGACCTTAGGAATATTTCAAGTGTGAGTTAAATGACTCAAGAGCAGAATTTACTTTTTATGTGTCATAGTAAAGAAGACCAGTTAGGTTGTAAAGCCCTTAAATGCGTGTAATCCTGATGCTTGGGTGCATATTTCTTACACATATCTCCTGCCAGAGTTTACACAGTACCATTTGCCTTTTGTCTGTCTGATCTGTAAAAGTTGTAGCACTTCACATCTCAATACTCTATTATTTTACCCTTTTTACACTCACCACTGATATACTCAGTGTGTTTCTTTGCCTCCCATTTTCCTGAAGTAAAACGTGGACATGGTTGACAAGTATTTTTTGAATAGCCAAAGATATGATATAAAAACTCGTTTAAAAAAAAAACACACAAAAGAAAAACCTCTGTGGGATTTCCTGGCGGTCCAATGGTTAGGACTTGGTGCTTTCACTGCCGTGGCCTGGGTTCAGTCCCTGGTCGGGGAACTAAGATCCTACAAGCTGCGCAGCGCGGCCAAAAAAAAAAAAAAAAACACCTCTAAATAATACTTTTTATTCTACTCTTCTACCCTTCCAAATTAGTGTGCTTGAGTTTTGGATTGCGGAGGGAAGGTATTAGATAATATTTCAGAACTGGTTCCACCAAGCTTTGTGAGCACGGATTACTCTAAGCCTCACTTCCAAACTGCCGAAATCATGCATTTATTGTGAGTGTTAAATAAACAAATCTATGTAAAGTGCTTGGTGTATGTACAGTGCATAGTAAGTGCTCAGTAGCCATTTAATAATCATCTCTGGGAGAACTGAGTCAGGATTGTGATCAGAAAATTCTCTTCCAGGCAAAGCTTAGATATGGGCAGTTCTTTGGTGGCAGCTGAGGCCACCTGCACAGAACCTTTTAAAGAGGAAAGGAAGAAAGGTGTGCTGTACTTGGTACCTGATCTTGCACATATCAGGTGCTCTTTGACACCACCTGCAGCTTACCTGACCCTGTTGCATTGTGATGTTTGAAAGACAGCTTACAGATGTTTGCTTATGCTGTCCTATGCTTTCACAGTCATTTGAAAAAGACCAGTTAGTATGCAATTTTGTTACCGACCCCCAGTCCAATTCATATTTATTTGGTTTCTATTACGTATGTGTCTGGGACTTAGGGGCTTAGATCAATTGATCCGTAAATAGTTTACATTAAGTAAAACTTACTTCGGAAGAGAAACTTGCCCTAAGTAAATTATACCTAGAGACTAGAAAAGAGCTTGCCATATTTCATTCTTATTTAGATAGCTTTTGGGTTATATTATTTGTTGGAGGTCTGCTTTCATTTCTCTTGAAAATCGATTGTGGAAGGTTCAGAATCCAGATCAGTAGAAAGCTTTGAAAGATTTTACATCCTTCGTTTTCCCTGCACCCTCCCTTGGAGTATGTTAAAGCAAAAAGCCTGCATCTTGATTGCTGTTCTGTCCTGTTTCTGGTGAAAATTATTCTTGAAGTTCATGATTCAGACAGAAGCACTTGATGCAATCACAGCTAAAGCAGGTATAAGTTGGCCTGCATTTTAAACTATTTTCTATAATGTTTGACCCTAGTGGCAGTGAATGGAGTCCATTTCTGTCCTGGAATGAGAAACAGCTTCGTGTGAATGTTAATGTCAATAGGAAAACTTTCCTGAACTTCATAGGGGAGAAAGATATCTAAAATTTAGTAGTGTAGTAGAGCTTTCCTTTCTCTTTTTCTATTCCTTTACTTTTTTTTCTTTTGGCTGCGCCATGTGGCATGAGGGAATCTTATTAGTTCCCCGACCAGAGTTTGAACCCATGCCCCCTGATTGGGAGTTCAGAGTCTTAACCACTGGACTGCCAGGGAAGTCCCCTCTATTCCTTTACTTTATATGTAATATTATAATTGTATTTTCTTCCAAAATAATGTGAATGGGTTGGTTGTATTTTTGCATTCTTTTCAATTGCCCCTCAAGGGCCTTTCAATCCCAAGTTGACCACATGCTCTTTGGAGAGAGTACTGGACTGGGAAGCAGCATTTCCACATTTCTGTGCCCATGTGAACCATCTTGCCTCAGTTTCCTCATCTGTAAAATGAGAAAATGAGATTAGATTGTCTTCTTCTGGTTGTTGATAACTGTAGTCACCATGCTGTACTTTATATCCCCAGGACTTATTTATCATATGACTGGAATTTTGTACCTTTTGATCACCTTCACCCATTTCACCATTCCTCTTTAGCTTAAGATGATATGATTCCATCTGTCCAAAATCAATTTTAAATAGATTGCTTAAAGGGAGGAGTTTTTTCCTTGTACACTTCTAAAATTATTTGAAGCTTGCCTTTTAAAACCTGTGATAACATTACAATAATCAGGAAAACGCTGGTGTGCATTGGGAGGTGTATAGGCTGCTACTTGGTGTAGGAGGGATTTGAATTCCTGCTGTTTAAAGTCTTAGGTTAGTAGTTTTATTTTGGTTTTTGGATAAGAACTGCAGTTAATGTGCTCAGATACCATTGAGGGTAGGTTCTGTGTGAAGATTTTTAGGTGTATTTCAGTAAACACAACATTATATATTATTAACTAACCTGGTAGTAAGGTGTGTGTTTGATTCTTAATTTTTCTAATGAATTTTCAGTAACTTTCGATTGATTGTTCCCTCCCCGTATCTTTGCCTTTTCCTACTTCCTTCTATTACCTACTTCTTTCTGTTACCTCCTTCCTGAAAAAAGGCAAATGATACTCACAAAATTTTCTAAGCAACTTAAAATGTTGACTTGAAAGTCATTCATCAGCTAAGTGAGAAGTTTTCGTTTTTTACTTTAAATTTGCTTTGGGATTATTTAGAATCTGTTCTTTTAGTAAAAGCACAGAATCCATTTGTAATATCTGCTCTCAGTTGGGAAGTTCTCCCCAGGCTCAAATTTTGTATTTCAAAAAACAGGCTTCCTATAAATTGACATTGCAGAGAGAATACATTTAGTATTTACTCGAGAAAAGGAGTTCAACTATGAGCTGTTCCTATTCAACATTGTGCAAAAAATGAGAATATGTTTAGTTTGGGCTTTTTCTCCCAAGACACTTAGATCTTTGCTGAGTCATAGGGCTGTGGACATAGCAAGAAAGCAGCAGCTTTGGTGACTTAGGTTAGGGTAGAAGTTTGCTGGATTTTGTGCCTGGGCTCTTTGGCTTGGCTTTCAAATAGTGACAGTTAAAGTATGCTGCTGCTCAGTGGCTTGACCACTGAGGCGTTTCTTTCTCTCGTTCATCTGTCCGTCTCCCAGAAGATGAAAAGGCCAAGCGAGAATCTGTGTCTCCCTGGACTGTGGAAGGTGATATCAAGACTGACCCATGGGCAGGTTATCGATACACTGGTAAACTCAGACCACATTATCCACTGGTGAGTAAATAAGGTAATAAAAATTTAACATTCTTTTAAACCAGTTTTCATAATTTTCAGTTTCCTAAAAATGATGCTCATAATTTGTATTCCAATTATGAATCATGTGATCAGGATTAAGTTTACATTCTAGCTTGTTAACTTTTATGGTACATTATTTAGAAGTTAGTAGGGATAATTGGCAATCATGGATGAAGTAGAAAACTTTTAGATGAAGGATTCTTTAATATTTAAAAAAGAATGAGGTAGAATAGATATATTTTAGGGCAACATAATGGTAGTGTATATTACTACTTTTCTAGAATTGTTTTAGTGTGATATACTTCTACCTTAATTTAGATACGGCTTTTCTGCCCTCCTGTTCCTTCCTGTGTTCTTGGCAGGCTGACTTCAGAGTCTTAACCTAGGAATTGACTTAAGTTGAAATTTATTTGTCATTCTCAAATACTTAAATTCTTTTTACTGTTGTTTCCTTTTTATAAAAGAGATACATCTTTAATTTTTAAAATTTGGAAAAATATCAAAAATATAAGAAAGTTTAATAGTAGCTCCCAGAGATAGTGTCCAGGAACATATTGGTGTACATTTACTTTGAGACATCATTTTGTTACTGATTTTGGTTCACCAATTTGTTTGGAACAACACAGGCACCTTCCTTGTCTGCGTGTAATCTTTTTTTTTTTTTTTTATTCACACACACACACACTGTATTTTATTTTTACAAGACATAAATAGACTGACACCAAGCATTGTACACGGATGACCACAACAAAAGCAACAATGGTTGCAATTACCAAACATGAAACACACTCATACTATGTCATAATATTGACATTCAGTCCAGTAATCCTCCACTGTAACAGCTCCTTTACTTTGCAGTGAAAATTGATTTGTATATTCTTTGCCTCTGAGTCCTTGTGGGATTTTTTTTTTTTTTTAAATTCAGACAGAAAGTCACAAAAATTATACTCATCCTCATCAGTTCACTCAGTCCCATGTAATTAATTTTTTTTTTCATCTTGATCTTTTGTTAGCACTTTTATGAGTTCATCAGTTTTTCATTAGAGTTCTGAAAATGCTTATTCATTCAGTTCAGCAGTACAGTCAGTTACCAGAAACCTGTACTTGTCAGAGTCTTTTCCATGAATTTCTTGAAGATGAAACCCTTTTATAGGAACATATTTGCAAAATCATCAGAGTACACCCAGAACTGTCTGTAAATGACAAAAGACTTAAAAATGACCACGGTTAAAGATTTGATGAAAGTTCATAATAATGCAGTTGACAAGAAAATTAGTTATTTCTGAGATATACATTTTAAAGTAATAACTAGGATTATTACTTATAACATTATACCAGAACATATAAGATTTTTAGAAATTTCATGTAATGTCTGAAACATTTATATTAACATATTTCCATACATATGCGTGTAATCTTAAATCTTTAATGGCTTCTGTCACTCTCCCCATTCCTTACATATCCTGGGAAAGGGGGTGGCATTAGCACTAGGCTCGATCTTCACAAAATAGATATGTCGTGATATTTAAGATGTCATTTAAAACTTTTTTTTTCATTTAAGTCAGCGGTCCCCAGCCTTTTTGGCACCAGTGACTGGTTTCATGGAAGACAGTTTTTCCACGGGGCGGGGTCTGGGGGTGGTTCAGGCGCTTCTGTGAGTGATGGGGAGCGGCAGGTGAAGCCTCACTGCTCACCTCCTGCTGTGCAGTACGGGTCTGTGGCCAGGTGTTGGGGGCCCCTGATTTATTTTATTTTATTATTATTATTATTTTTAAAAATAGCTTTATTGGAGTATAATTGCTTTACAATGGTGTGTTAGTTTCTGCTTTAAAAAAGTGAATCAGTTATACATATATGTAATCAGTTATACATATACATATGTTCCCATATCTCTTCCCTCTTGCATCTCCCTCCCTCCCACCCTCCCTATCCCACCCCTCTAGGTGGTCACAAAGCACCGAGCTGATCTCCCTGTGCCATGCGGTTGCTTCCCACTAGCTATCTATTTTATGTTTGGTAGTGTGGTGTTTATTCCCCCACTTTTATTTTCTTTGTTAGTAGATTTTAATAATGAAAGTTACTTTCATGTTTGAATCGGATCCATCTAACCTCTTTGCTTTTTTTCAGATGCCAACAAGACCAGTGCCAAGTTATATTCAAAGACCAGATTATGCTGATCACCCTTTAGGTAAATTCTGCTATGCTGTTTCTTCATATTTCAATTTGTGGGCTTGATGACTACTACAGAGGAAAAGAGTGCTTTTTTAGTAGAAAATTTTCAGTGCTGGATTTCTAATAAATGTAAATATGTTTTTTCAAGGCACACTAGAACATTTGAGAGAATTAAAGATTCTTTCCTCTCATTAGAAATCTAATCAATTCTGAAAACATTGTTTATGTGGCTGTTAAAGGCTACATTCAACGTAATATTGTATTTTGTGTTGTTATATCAAATTCTAGATTTTAAAAAAAGTTTTGATTTTAGCATGTTCTCCAACCTTAATTAAATAATATCCATTTAGGTAAAAACAGATGGTGGAGGCCTTGAATGCATGCCTAACTAAAGACTCTGGACTGTAGCAGTAATAGAAATAGTAGTAATGGTGATGATAATAGTAGTAATGGTGATGCTGATGATTCTATAAGTGATATTTTTTCATAACTGTGTGCCAGGCACTGTGCCAACCTCTTTACATGTATTACTCCATTTAATACTTTCAACACTCCTGAGGTGGGTTCTATTGTCTTCTCCCTTTATGGTTAATGATAGTGAGACATGCGGAGAAGATAGGTACTTTACAACATAGGCTAAAGTTGGATTATGTGAAATTAACGAGTTTGCTTGTCAAAAATGGTTGAATGTGGTTTAATCTACTTAGCTAAGCTACCTTTGCTTTTTTCTCAAAGAAAAAAAGGGAACTGTATTAAGTCGTTATGAATATAATTTGAAAATTTAGGTAAACTCCACTATTTCAGGTAAATTGAAGGAAAAGAGTCTGAATGATAGAATACTGTTGAGGATGTATAATTTCATTACACTGTATTTAATATTCTTGAATATAGTTTTAAATTGTATTTTTAAAGAGTACATAGATAAGGTAAATTGTAATAGTATAAAATGTTGCACAGTGAAGTGAGTACTTTTCCCCAGAAGTAATCACTATTAATGATTTCTTGTAGAACTTTTCAGAGATATTTGTTGTGTGTACACGCATTAACACCCCCCCACCCAATTATACATGAAACGAACAAACTATATACACCTTTTCACCTTGCTCTGTTATATTTTATGTTGTAAATATTCCATATTATCCCATATAAAACCATTTCTTTCTTTTTAATGACTGAAGTATTCCATTATGTGGACATGTTATAATTTATTAAACCAGACTCCTAATAATGTATGTTTAGATTATTTCCAGGTTTTTACTTCTAACAATTTGACTGCAGGAACTGTTCTTATAATCACATATTTGTTCACATGTTGAGAGTATTTCTATAGGTTAATTGCCTAAAGTGAAATAGCTAGATCACAGGATACATGCATTTTTAAAACTTTTGAGAGGTATTACAAATCTCAGAGATTTTTTTGCCAGATAAAAACATATGAGAGTCTCTTTCCCTGTATCTTTTTTTCTTTTAAAATAAATTTATTTTTGGCTGCATTGGGTCTTTGTTGCTGCACATGGGCTTTCTCTAGTTGCGGTGAGCTGGGGCTACTCTTTCTTGCAGTGTGTGGGCTTCTCATTGCGGTGGCTTCTCCTGTTGCGGAGCACAGGCTCTAGGCACGTGGGCTTCAGTAGTTGTGGCACGCGGGCTCAGTAGTTGTGGCTTGCGGGCTTTAGAGCGCAGCCTCAGTAGTTGTGGCACACGGGCTTAGTTGCTCCCTGGCATGTGGGATCTTCCCAGACCAGGGCTCAAACCCGTGTCTCCTGCGTTGGCAGGTGGATTTTTAACCACTGAGCCACCTGGGAAGTCCTCTTTTCCTGTATCTTCCCCAGCTTAGCATGTTATCAAGTTTTGCGATCTGTGCTAATTTGAAAGATGAAAAATGGTATTTTGCAGTTTTTTTAATTTGCATTTTTAAGTTATGAGTAAGGTTGAGCATCTCTTTATTTTTAAAAATCATTTGTATTTTTTTTCCTTTTGAACTGTCTATTCATATCCTTAGACTTATTTTCCCCCCAGTTAGATTACTTGGTTTTTTCCATACTGACTTATAAATGCTCTTTCTGTATTAAGGAAAATAATCTCTTGATGTATGTACTATAAAATGTTTTCTCCCAATCAAGCAGTTACATTTTTGTCTTTGTAACATTACATTTATGACAAACTTTCAACATTCTTCTGTAGTAAAATTTATCAGTGTTTTCTTATAAGGTGCCTATGGCTTTATGACCTAGAAAGACCTTTTGGGTTCAGAGATTATAAAAATATTTTCCCATGTTTTCTTCTACTATTTCTATGGTTTTACTCTTCTTGTGTGTGTGATATAATTTTTGGTCCATATGAAACTTATTTATCTTTAGGAGTTAAGTAGGGATGCAACTTTATTTTTTTCCCAGCAGAATATCTGGTTGTCACATCACGAGTTATTTTTAAAAATTAGTCTTTTTCTTACTGATTTAAAACGCAACCTGTATCACTATATTAAATCTTCACATCTTTAGGTTTTTGGCTTCTGTTCTGTTTCATTAACCCATCTGTCTAATCGTATGCCATTGCCAAACTCTTAATTATTACAGCTGTATCATGTTTTAATACTTGATAGGCCTTGTTGCCCCCGCCTTTCCTCTTTTTCAGAATTTTCCTGGCTATTCTTGCATGTTTGTTTTTCCATGTGAAATTTAGAATCAGCTTGTCTGGTTCCCAAAAATGTCCTGTTGCCATTTTTTATTGGGATAGTATTAAATTTATAGACTAATTTTGGAAGAATTGACACCTTTACAATATTGAGTCTTCCTATCCAAGAACAGGGTATGTTTTTCTTCATTAGGCCTTTTAATGTTAAGTTATTCCTGGATACTTTATCTTTTTAAGTTATTCTTGTGAATATAGTATCTTCTGTATTTTTTGCTTGTTTGTATATGGGAAAGTTATTGATTTTTATATATTTTTCTTATCTGCCAACTTGCCGAATTCTTATTTCTAGTCATTTACCAGGTATTCCCTTGTTCTAGGGATATATAATCATATCTGAAATTGATAAGGATTTTGTCCTTTTCTTTCTAATTTTATATGTCTTGTTTCTTTCTCTCGTTTAATACATCTGCTAGTATTGTCACTAGACAATACTTTATTCTATTCTGTTTAGCTAGAACAGTGCTAAAAATACTAGTGCTGATAGTGGGCATTCCATGATGTTGGTTCTTGGCTTGAGATTTATATTTATCATGTAAAAGTGGTAGCTGGCTATGTTATCAGAATTATCTTTCTAGATGATCATTTATTTTTCATTCCTTAATCTATGGCTATGATGAGTTATATTAATAGTTTAATACTGAACTATCCTTGCCTTTCCAATATGAATCTCACTGAAGTCATGGTGTACTATGTTTTTTGGATTCTGTTTGATAATATTTTATGTGGTATTGTTATATCAGCATTTATAAAAAGAGTAGTTTATGGTTATATTCTTTTTGTCAGATTTTGAAATAATTATTATACTGGCTTTAATGCTTTTAAATGTATGAATAACTTCAATTAAGCTAATTTTATTAGTGAAAATTCTTAGGGCAGTATTTTTCAAACTTTTTTGACTATGACCCAGAGAACTGTATTTTATAGCATGATCTGTGTATATGTGTGTGTGTATAAATTAACAGTCAAACATTTTACAACAGCACTTACTTGCTTACTTACTTACCCTGTATGATATAGTCTATTATTTTCTATTCCATTTATTTACTATAAAAAAATATTAGTCATAGCCCACTAATAGTCACTAAAGAGTCACAAACTGCCGTTTAAAAAACACTGACTTAGGTTCCAGTTTCAAAAAATAAATGAGTGTAATTAATTTATCAGTTGTTGATAATATACTTGCTTCATGAGATGATGATCATGAAAACAGTTATAAATTGTATGGTGCTATTCAAATGTGAATCATTTACTGACCTTATTAACACACTTCCTGTCAAATAATAAGTACTTCATCTTGAATGATTACTCATAGACTTGGAAATTTGTTCTTTAAAATTGTTCTTTCAGTTTGTTTAGCAAATTTCATGTTGAAAGTATTTTTTCAGAAAACCTGACCTGGACCCTCCCATATTATGAAATACCATTGTGTGAAATAGTGAGACCTATTATTATATCATCAAGGGGATAATTATGCTAATATATACTACATCTTTTTGTTCACTTTGGTTTACTTACTGATTTTCTTTACCAGGAATGTCTGAATCTGAGCAGGCTCTTAAAGGTACTTCTCAAATTAAGTTACTCTCATCTGAAGATATAGAAGGGATGCGGCTCGTATGTAGGGTAAGAGTTTTTTTCTCCCCGCCGTGGGATAGAACATGCTTAAGTAGTTATAACACATGAAGTCAATGATTTGCTCATTTATAAAGGTAGCAAATATTACATAGTAAAACTGTGACTAGCCATATTTACTTTATTTTTAAATTTATTTTTTTGAAGTATAGTTGCTTTACAATGTTGTGTTAATTTCTGCTGTACAGCAGAGTGACTCAGTTATACATACATTCTTTTTTATATTCTTTTCCATTATGGTTTATTCCAGGATATTGAATATAGTTCCCTGTGCTGTACAGTAGGACCTTGTTGTTTATCCATTCTACATGTAATAGTTATTTTCTGTGGTTCTTTGAGGAAAATCATTCATCTATTCTTTTATTTCCCTCCCTTCCCTTCCCCATTGTAGAATTGTGAGAAGCCTCAAACTTCATCAGTTCATTATTGTTTAGGTTACTTAGGATGTACATTTTCACATAGAAATCAGTCAGACGTACTTATTAAGCTATTTTCTAGTTAGCCCAATTTTATTTCTATGTTTACACACACATGCATACACATTTATTAATGAGTGTTAGGAATACATACAAATGGTTGTAAAATGAAAATTCAGGATTATAATATTCAAGGTGAGGTTCGTCTTATTAATATCCTACAAAATCTAAGTTAGTCCAAAGGGTACAGATTTCTATTTCTATTTGTATTTCATTTCTTCTTGAATGTATGAAGTGTTTCTCTTTTACAGCTTGCCAGAGAAGTACTGGACATTGCTGCTGGGATGATTAAACCAGGTGTAACTACTGAAGAAATAGATCATGCTGTACACTTAGTAAGAATTTTAATTTTATGCTTTGAAAAATTTTTTCATACTGTTAGATGTTTTAGACTTCTAAAAATTAAGTAAACCTAAGTTCTGAATATCTACACTTGGCTAATTTGAAAGCAAATTTTTCACTTTGTTTCAAGTATAGAAAGTATTCAACAGTCATTATTCCCATCTTTAAGTATCTGTGGTATTGGGGTCTGAGGTAAGCTTGAAATATCTTGTTTCTGAAACCTCACATTTCATAACATTTTAGTTTAGCTTTTATACGATGATTAGCTTTATTAGCGCTTTAAGTAAATCACACTACCACATGCATCAAATATTTTGAAATAAAAAAGAATATAACTTCTGAAACTAGATTAGTAGGAAAAAATCTTCCTTTTTATATCTGTAATAACAAGGCCACAAACAGACCAGATACATGTTTGTAGTAAATATGGTATAGGTATACTTTTAAAATAAAGATAGCTTATCCACCAAAGAGAGACCTTAAAACCCTTTAGTAAATAAATATTCATGATCATAAAAAAAAAACAAAAAAAATTACCCTACAGTAAATGAGTACGCACATGGTATGATTAGGTTGTTCACAGTTGAAGAGCAATAATTAGTTAATAAATCACATGGAAAACTAATTAAACCTGCTCTGGTAATCAAACAAATGCAAGTCATAAAGACCTACTAAATTAGTAAGTATTTTAAAGATGTTTATGTCCATTGCCTATGGGAAGATGGTGAAATAGGTACTCCTTTGCATGGTGGTGGTATTGTAAATTGGAACTATCCTTTTGGAAGGAAATTTGACAATGTGTCTTGAGCTATAAAAATGTTTAGAACATTTTTTTATTTGGAATTTTAATCCTGATTTTTAGGTATTGTTCCATATGTTATAAAGTACAGTTGACCCTTGAACAACACAGGTTTGAACTGCATGGATCTTCTTTTTTTTTTTTTTTTTTTTTAGTATTTATTTATTTATTTGGTTGCACCAGGTCTTAGTTGCAGTAGGCTCCTTAGTTGCAGCTCCAGGGGTCCTTAGTTGCTGCTCGCCAGCTTCTTAGTTGCGGCAGGTGAGCTCCTTAGTTGTGGCATGCATGTGGGATCTAATTCCCTGACCAGGGATCGAACCCGGGCCCCCTGCATTGGGAGCGCAGAGTCTTATCCACTGCGCCACCAGGGAAGTCCCTGCATGGATCTTCTCATATGTGAATTTTTTTCAATAAATATATATATCTACTGTAAATGTATTTTCTCTTCCTTTCGATTTTTAAAAAAAATTTAATTAAAAATTAAAAAAAATTCTTTGGCCTCACCACGTGGCATTCTTTTTTTCTTATGATTTTTAAAATAGTATTTTCTTTTCTCTAGCTTACTTTATTGTAAGAGTACAGTATATAATACAAAGAATTATATAATATAAAGAATACAGTATATAACACATACAAAATATGTGTTAAACTGTCTGTTATTGGTAAGGTCAACAGTAGGGTATTAGTAAAGTTTTGGGGGAGTCAAGTTATATGTGGAATTTGGACTGCACCGGGGGTCAGTGCCCCTCCCCCACCCCCTGTGGCCCCAAGTTGTTCAAGTGTCAGCTGTATGTGGTATGCATTAATAGCAGTTTGAATGCTTCCTATAGGCCAGGTGCTCTTTTACGTGCTTCTTTTATTAACTCATTTAATTTCCCCAGCAACTCTATGAGATAGATGCTACTGTCATCTCCATCTTATAGGCAAGGAAACTGAGGCAGAGAGAGGTTAAGTTGCCCAGGGTTACACAACTTGAAAGTAATGGAGTTGGCATTTTCAGTCAACGCAATCTGCTTCTGTGTGCTCTTAACTAGTATTTATACTGCTGTAAGAAATACAGAAGCATATCGTTAAATATAAGGAAAAATGATAGGCATGTAGTTATTGATCATAATATTTTTTTGTAATTGAGGAAACTAATATAAATTTTCAATAATAGAATTGCCAATAAAATTATAGTACATTCCACAAATTGCATTTTAGGCAACTATTTTAAAATTATTAGTATGAAGACTGTGGCAGTGTGGAAAGAGAAATTATGTATGCTATGACTACCGCTGTATAAAAATATCCAAGTAAAATAAGACTTATTTGTGGAGAACCAGATCATTTTCTTAGAGGTTCCTTTGTTATTCCACATGAATGTAGTGGTTAAAATGTCTCAGGGAATACTTTACCATCTCTTAATTATTACTAGTATTTTTTAATTTTTATTACTTTTATTTTATTATTAGGGATAGAGGCTTGTTTCTATATAAGAAATTATAATTACATTAAATGTGCACATTAGTTTTAAATTTAAAATTTAAATAATATGTTTTTCATAAGGAGTAGGTAATTCTAAAATAAAATCTTCATATAGTGACATCTGTATATGTTTGTAAATATTTGAAATATGTGAATTTTCTTTTCCTTTGTGATTATCAAGTAAACTGGTTTGCCTGTGGTCTGACTTACAAACCCTACTATTTATCTACTGTTTAAGGTAATAGCTACTAGTATTTCTAAAATAAAATCTTAAATAAGTTCTTCATTAGGAGCATTTTTACAACAAAATTTTCCACATTTTTCAAATTTTAAAATCTGATTAATTGTATACAGATTAACTTTTTCTTTTGCACATTCCAGATTATTCTCTCCGTATTTTTAATTTATTATAGGCATGCATTGCAAGAAATTGCTATCCTTCTCCCCTGAATTATTATAATTTCCCAAAGTCTTGTTGTACTTCAGTGAATGAAGTGATCTGCCATGGAATTCCAGACAGACGGCCCTTGCAAGAAGGTGATATTGTTAATGGTAAGAAATAAGTGTGACTTTTGTCACTGTTAGCAAAGAAACAGCAAGGCTTTGGGAGTCTAATAGTGACTTGCATTTTCTTCACTTGCTTCCTGTCTTTAACTTACTTTTTTCATATTTAAAACTTAAAATAAATTGAAAATCTCTGGAAACCTATTTTATTGTTTCAAGATATTTAACTGCTTTCAAGGTGCTTCTAGTATGATGTGTTTGATACAGGTTCTTTAATGCAGATGATCATTATGTGATTGGTAAATAGGGGAAAGATGTCAGTGAAGTGTGGAAGTAATGTTGATTCAAGTGGGATTTTTTTTTTCTTATTCCTTTTAGTCCACTATTGGTTTTGAAGAAATCAGGGCAGGCTTTCTTACAGATAAAGAGAAATCATTAGTAATATATGAAGGTCTTAAGAAAAACAGCTAAAAATTCTGCAGAAGTATTGTCCTTGATGTAAGAAGTTCAGAAAGTGGCTTTAGGGACCACTGTGTTAAGCTATTTTGGGAAACTCCAAGTGTAGAGAAAGAAGCTGCAAAAAACATTTTCCTCTGTGATTGAAAAAATGTTGATGAATTAGGCTCCCCTCGATGGTATTTTTAATATTGATGAACTTGGTCTCTTTAGTAATCAGATATCTTCAAGGATCTATATATCAAACAAGGAAGCCTGAGCCCAGGTGTTAAAGGCTACGGAGAATGGACCAGCTGTGATGCTGGCTGTGAATGGTAGTGGGGACTTGACCAACACTGTTTTTATATGAATTGTTTTTGTTTCAGTTAGAGTATCTGTTTATAAAGTTCCGTAAGTTTTGAGGGGTCTGCCCAATGCTGTTTTTCATATATAAGCCCTATTATTTTTATTACACACATAATGTATGAGGTTTTTCAGGAACGTGTGTGTTGTGCTAGAGCCAACACACCTATACTGCGAGATTTTAAGTGGATTGAAAATTTATGGTTTAAGAATACTCATTTAATGTGCTCCGTAAGATACACTTAGTGTAGTTTAGTGGTGTAGTGGTAATCTGTATTTTTAAACATGGGAATAGTCACAAATAAGTGAAAGGCAAATGAGTCTTTGAAAAATAAGGGTAGAATAGTGTAAATGTTTCTATTTATTGATTCACTAGGATGAGGAAAAAGTTGTTAAAGATAACGAATGAAAGCAGTATTTCCTGTTTAATGTCAGAATGTGGCAAAGTCCTTCATTTAACGTTCTTAACTTGGGTCATTGATCTTGCATGAATGTATCCGGGGATACATTTTTCTTCTGCTGTAAATGATCTAACCACTGCTGTAAGAGTATTAAAGCGCACCGTCTGGCTTGTGCTGCGAGACCACGGACCTGTTTTCCACAGTGAGTTCAGTTGCATTACAGACAAGAAGTGTCTCTTGGGCATTAAGTATGTATTCATTGGTGGCACTTGCGAATGCAGAAGTTATCTTTCTCATTAAGCTGCTTGATTCTGTCATGTTGGCGAAAGTTAACTTCAATTTTGAGATAAAAAACAAGTGTGGTCTTTATGTTTGCACATTCTTTTGCAGTGGACATCACTCTTTATCGCAATGGTTATCATGGGGACCTGAATGAGACGTTTTTTGTTGGAGACGTGGATGAGGGAGCTCGGAAACTGGTTCAGACCACGTATGAGTGCCTGATGCAAGCCATTGATGCAGGTCAGGCTCAGTGCTGGGCACCCGCTGGTGCTACTGTGTGGTGTGGGCCTTGAGTGACCTGTCACTGTACTGTGCATGCCTCATCCCTCCCAGCTGTGCCTCTACCCTACCTGAGTTAGCTTTGGGTTTGGCAGTAGTAGGTTTAAGGATGATTTGGGAATCTGTTGATGAGGATGGACCGGATTATTGCTTATTCCTTTGACTCTTCTATGATTTATCTTCCTTTTCTCTGACTGATAAATGAGGAGGAATGCGTGGATACTTTTTTTTTTTCTAACGTCTTTATTGGAATATAATTGCTTTACAATGTTGTGTTAGTTTCTGCTGTAAAACAAAGTGAATAAGCTATATGTATATATATATATATCCCCATATCTCCTCCCTCTTGCGCCTCCCTCCGACCCTCCCTATCCTACCCCTCTAGGTGGTCACAAAGCACCAAGCTGATCTCCCTGTGCTATGCAGCTGCTTCCCACTAGCTATCTGTTTTACATTTGGTAGTGTATATATGTCAATGCTACTCTCTTACTTCGTCCCAGGTTCCCTTTCCCCCTCCCTGTGTCAAGTCCATTCTCTACGTCTGCGTCTTTATTCCTGTCCTGCCCCTAGGTTCATGAGAACCATTTTTTTTAAAATTCCATATATATGTGTTAACATACAGTATTTGTTTTTCTCTTTCTGACTTGTGGATAGTTCTTGAGTGCAACTTTTCTTCTACTTTTTAATTATTTTGTGAAAGAGTGCGTTAGATTATAAGAGAAAAATGAGTGATCTTCCTTTACGCTTGCCTCTCTTTTTTTTTTATCTCTCTTCTCCAGGGGTGTCCACTTTTTTTTTTTTCTAAATAAATTTACTTATTTTTGGCTGTGTTGGGTCTTTGTTGCTGCACGCAGGCTTTCTCTAGCTGCGGCGAGCGGGGGCTACTCTTCGTTGCAGTGCGCGGGCTTCTCATTGCGGTGGCTTCTCTTGTTGTGGAGCACGGGCTCTAGGCACACGGGCTCAGTAGTTGTGGCTCACGGGCTCTAGAGCGCAGTCTCAGTAGTTGTGGTGCACGGGCTTAGTTGCTCTGTGTCCTGTGGGATCTTCCCGGACCAGGGCTTGAACCCGTGTCCCCTGCATTGGCAGGTGGATTCTTAACCACTGTGCCACCAGGGAAGTTCCGAGAGGTGTCCACTTTTAACATTTAGGTTTTTTTCTCTGCAGTACGTTAATACACACATAGAAACACACATAACTGTATGTATGTGTTTAGTTAGGTTAAATGGAATCATAAGATTTGCAGTGTTCTATAATTTGGTACTTTTCAACCAGTAATATCTTAGAGGTCTTTCCATATTAGAGTACGTACGTACCTGCATGCATAGATCTCCATTCTTTTAATGGCTATATATTATATTCCACAGTATAAAAATTTCTACAACTATTCCCCTACTGGATTTTGGTGTTTTCCATATATCTTGCTATTGCAGTGAATAATATCTTTGGGTAGAGGTGTATTTCTGTGGAATTTTTCTCACATACAACAGTTCATGCAGGTTTTTTAAAATTTATGCAGTATCTTGTGAGGAAAGAGAAGGAGAGTCTTGTTGCAAATGTTAACAGACTATTACAAAGGACAGTTTGAGGGCAAATAATGTTTCAGTTAAAATCCACAGCATTTCAACCTTATTGTTCAGTGTGTTATCCACCCCCCCCACCCCCTGTTAAATAAATCTGATATATCATCAACAATGTATTGGACAGGACAGGGTTCTTAGGCAAACATATAGGATATGATGCAATTTTTACTAATTTAATGAAGTCAGAGGAATGAAAAATGAAAGCATGTGATTATTTTTATATATCAATATGTGAGATATTCTTTTTTTTTTTAAATACATGTTTTTTTAAATTTTTTTTTAAAGTTTAATTTTTTTTTTTTTAATTTATTTATGGCTGTGTTGGGTCTTCGCTTCTGTGCGAGGGCTTTCTCTAGTTGCGGCAAGCGGGGGCCACTCTTCATCGCGGTGCGTGGGCCTCTCACTATCGCGGCCTCCCTTGTTGCGGAACACAGGCTCCAGACGCGCAGGCTCAGTAATTGTGGCTCACGGGCCTAGTTGCTCCGCGGCATGTGGGATCTTCCCAGACCAGGGCTCGAACCTTGTCCGCTGCATTGGCAGGCAGACTCTCAACCACTGCGCCACCAGGGAAGCCCTGTGAGATATTCTTTTCCTTATTTTTCACTGTTGATTATACTTAAAAACTTTGATATTCTCTGTGGTATTGTGAGATGAGGACTTTAATATTTAGTTTCTCATTTTGGAAGCTTTAGTTTTAAATCATTTTTAGGGTTTCTGTGTTCAATGTTTATGTCCCTTTTGCTTCTCTCTGAGTTGATTGAAATAACCAGACAGCTGGAATGTTGTTTTACAGTGACGCAGGAATAAAACTTGCTAAGAAACTACAAGAAACCAAAGTCTTCATTAACAGTAGACAGGCAAGAATAGAAGTTGCTTCATCTCTGGAAAGTGCTATTAACACTTTTGTGTGTATCATTCCTGCCTCTTGTTTTCCCGTAATTTGGCTGCCCACCCTGGTGCAGAGCACTAGAGAGCTTGACCAACTATGAAATTAGCCTTCTAGAATAGGGCTTCTCAGTCTACATGCTGATGGCATTTTGAGTCTGATGATTCTTTGCTGTGGGAGCCTGTCCTGTGTACTGTAGGGTGCTTAGCAGCTTTCCTGGTCTCTACCCACTAGAGGCCGTTTGCACCACCACTCCTCGTTGTGACAACCAGAAATGTCTCCAGATATTATGAAGTGTACTTCCCTGGGACCAGAATTCCCTCTGGCTTGAGAATTAGGGGAGAAGTCTCCTCTCTCACCCTCCGTCATTATTGTTGAACAGTTTATTGTGTGTTGTGCACCATGGTTAAAATTTTCCTTTCCTCCCTGCTGACTGGGGCTGATAGGACAGCTTGGATGGGAATGCAAGAAAATCATTATGCAAGTCAGCATGTTCCTCAAAAATCATTAACCTCCCACCCCCCGCCAAAGAAAGTCAAGCTGGAACATGTGGTTCAGAGCAAGTAAATGTTATGAAAATGATTCCTTGAGCCGTTCTCCTGGAAATTTGATTGACTGCAGAGGATGTGTTGTGCCTGAACCTCAGGTTGGAGATGAGAGAGGCACAGTAGGGGGCTGTAGGGAGTGGGAGGACCCCCAGAACCGCGGCTAGATTCCTTAGGAGTCTCCATGCGAGGAGAGCTGTAGCAGCAATAAGAACCACTTCTTTTGGTTTTTATTTAAACAGTGGTAAGAGTCATAAAAACTAAACAGGGCTGGAAGTATACAGTGAGAAGTACCTTTCTACATCCTACTCCTAAGACCTTCTGCAGAGGCAACTGTGAATAATTTGAGAACCACTTTTATGGGGATAAAGAAGCCCAGGGGAAATGATTCCTTGAGAAATTGACCAGACTAAAACTGAGGACAAGTCAAGTTCCTTTTTGGACACTCCTTTTTCTCCTGATGTTCTTTCCTCTCTTATCTCTTCTGCTCGCTTTAATGGAAAGCACACTGACCTTAGAGAAGGCGAGGAAGAGAAGTGTGTGTTCCATTCTCTTGTTTATTCAGAGAGCGGGCGGTGCCTCTCCCGACCCCTTACTGCTGCACACGCCCTCTTCTTCTGCAGCAAAGGAGGAAACCCAGGTGCTGCTGGCTTGGATCTCAGCTTTGCCGTTTCCTGGCAGTATAGCCTCTTTGTGCTTCGGTTTCCTCACCTTGAAAGTCTCAGAACGTAGGTGTGTAAAGCCTTCAGAAAGCTTCCTGGCATAGACAGTGATTGCTTAGTAATTATTAGTTTTTCTTTCTCTTTGTCATGAGTCTTCTCTTTTCCTTTCAGTGAAACCTGGTGTTCGATACAGAGAATTGGGAAACATTATTCAGAAGCATGCCCAAGCAAATGGATTTTCAGTTGTTCGAAGCTATTGTGGGCATGGAATCCACAAGCTTTTTCATACGGCCCCCAATGTACCCCACTATGCCAGTAAGTACTGTCCAAAGATTTGCTAACTATTTATTCAACAAATATTTATTCAAACATTTAACAGGACCTACTATTTTGTATTTATTAGAGTAATCTATTAGCTGTTATAAATAGACCCCCCAAAATGTATACACAAGGCACATAACAGTCCACAGCATGTGTGTTTGGTCACTCTGGGGGGGTGGAGTGGGACAGTTATTCTCTGACCCAGGCTCTTGTCACTTTCAACCTATAGCTTTCAAGGTCACTTTGGGGGTTCCCCTCCTAGTCGTACAGATACTGGGGAAGAGGAGAGAAGCATGGAGGGGTATGCTTGGGAGGTTTTAATGGGCCAGCCTGTACTTGGCATAAATCACTTACATTTACTTTTCATTGGCAGGAATTCAGTCACATGGCTACACTAACTGCAAGGGAGGTGGGGAAATGTAATCCAGCTGAGTACTCGGGAAGAAAAGGAGACTAGTAATTCTGGTGAACAGCCAATACTCTCTGCCGCATGTATTCTGATTCCTTAAATGAAATTGGTTCAGCTGGGTTTGATTTGAGTTCCCAGTACATGTCAGATACCGTATTCTTTGTTGGTATAGAGGGGAATCGACAAAGTACCTTTTCTCAAATTGAGTGCTGTCTGATAGATGAACAAAGGAAGTTTTGGGCGATTAATGTCTTACAGAAACCTTTCTCTTGGAGAGTTAAGACATGCAGGGGTGAGTCTGTAATTTAGTGCTAGAAAGGAAAACTGTCCACAATAAGTGACCTAAGAAGGAATTTAACAAATATATAGGAGTCACTGCTATGTAGACACTTTCATGTACCTCCTTGTGCTTACGTTTTTCCTCATGTGCACAATAGCAGGGAATGGTACCTACCCTAGAACTGTTACTAGGATTAAGTGAGATAATGCATGTTAGCTTTCAGAGTGATGATAATGATGATGGTGATGATATACATTATCTCATATGATCATCACAACTCTACGAATAATTTCTTAGCCCTGTTTTTAAAAAGCAGATTCTGTGTTTAGGGAAGTGATTGATTTATTCAAGTCCACACAAACTAGTAAATAAATGTCAGGTGTAGGATTGGTACCTAGGTTCTGTCTGGCTTTCTAGAGTCAGTCTTTCCCGTGCTGCCTAGTAAGGACTGAAGCAGTTTGGCGCTGGGTCTTGTGGGAGAAATAAAGATTGAGATTTTGGTTTGCTGGAGAGATGAGGAAGAGCATTCCAGGCGGTGGGGAAGCATGAATAGGTGCTTCAAGTTGAGACTGAACAGAGACAAGATAAGCTTGGGCTGAGAATTATGTGTAAGAACTAGAAATGGGCAGTGCCAGATCGAGGATATTTGACTTCATTTTAGGGATTTGTAGAACATTTTTTGGCAGAAGAATGGCAAGGTGAAATTGCCATTTGGGGAAGAAAATTTAGCAGTGGTGTCTAGAATGTATTGCAGGTGTGAGTTAGCCAGGCTTGTCAGCCTGATGCACAGTTGTTCTCGTAATCCAGATGTGAGGTGGTAAAATCTAAGACGTCAGTAGTTGTGAAGAGAAAGGGAAATGAGTGAGAAACGTCTCAACAGGAGAAGCTAGAGAAGTCACTTAAGGCACAGCATTTGACATAAATCAATAAGCATTTATTAGCAGACCTCATAGTCCTTTTTATTTCAGCTGGAATTGTGCTTGAAATAAAAGCTAGCAATAGAAAATAGGTAGCCAGCTTCATTCCTTCCTGGTGAGCCCTGTGATCGCCTGATGTGCATTGCCTTTAACAGAATGGAAGTAGCTATTCTGATGACACTGGCGTGTGCCACACGTGTACATGTGTGTGTTTTGTGTGTGGAAAAAGAGTGTGCAAGGGAGGGAATGAAAAAAGCACCCTTACTTGCAGAGGTAACAAACTTAGGTTTAGGTATGGACTAGATAGAGACTTTTTGTCTATCTGTCTTATATCTATTAATTTTTATTGGAGTAGAGTTGATTTACATTGTTGTGTTTCTGCTGTACAGCAAAGTGAATCAGTTATACATATACATATATCTACTCTTTTTTAGATTCTTTTCCCATATAGGCCATTACAGAGTATTGAGTAGAGTTCCCTGTGCTATTCAGTAGGCTCTTAGGAGTTATCTATTTAAATCAATACACAGTAGTGTGCATATGTCATAAAGAAAGATTTTTTGAAGGAAATAGAATTTATGGGAGACAGAGATACGGGTCAGTGATGATGGTGTCAGCAAAATACCATACCACCGATACACAAGAGATGGCACTTGAGTTTCATGTTAAACTATTTAATTAGAAATAAGAATTCTGAAAAAAGAAACAAGGACCCAGGTATACTTCATTTCATCCAACTGATATGTTTTTGAAAAGTCAAGTGTTAATTGGGTTTAGATAAAACAAAATATGTGTGGTCCCTTTAGGGACGTGTTAAAGGAAGCTGCTGAGAGAGTCTCTGTACTGCAGAGGCCTTTTGAAATGTAAACGATCCCTGCTTTGGCTTGTAACTTCACATTCCTAAGCACCTGAGCACAGAACCAGGAAATTGTTGTGTAACTTCCCTCCACCTCCTTCCGTGTAAGAGAAGTCCTTGTTAGATGAGAGCTTAGTGTGCTTCTTTGTCATGGTTCGGAAGTAAAGGTGATACTACCCTATCTTTAGAATATATATCACGGTAATTCTGGGAGGCAGACAGTAGAGCAGGTACACACTTTTGTAAAAGCACTCAGCAGTAGTATCTGCTATAGTGTAGTCGCTAGATGATGTATGTTTGTTTGAGTGAGCCTTGTTGAGAAGCTGAAACCATGAGTCAAGGTTAGCTGGGAGTTGTAACTTCTACAACAATGAATCAATGGCAGAAACAGGAGTGGAACTTGGATTCTCTGTATTGCAATGTCCAGTGGAAATATATATGAGGCACATATTTAATATTAAGATTTCTAGTGGTCATACTGAAAAAGTAAAAAGAGACAGATGGAGTTAATTTTATATTTTGTTTAATCCGTTACATTAAAAATATTAGCATTTCAACATTTAATCAGTGTAAAAAAAACATTGCGATATATTACATGCTTTTTTTGTCTTTGAAATCGGCATATTTTTTACATGTACATTCTGACTGGCCATTTTTCAAGTGCTTAGCTTCATGCACCCAGTTGCTGCCATACTGGACAGCACAGCTATCAATTCCTTTATCCTTTTTTCTTTCCATGACACTACACTGACTCTCTTTGACATTTTCTGTTTGATATCCCCAAGGGAATATGACCAAATCTATATATGTAGTAAATTGCATGTCATTTGGAGAGAAAGTTCATGAAATTAGAAATAAAAAGTAAAGATTATTTTTGCCCCTCAGAGTTTTATAATAATTTAGGAACTCCTGATTTGGAATCTGTAGAATAAGTGAATTATGGCAATACTTAAGATAGCGGAAAACAGCGTGATAGCTATTCACAAGGAAGGGCATGCAGGAGTGTAAACGTGCGGGTGAGGTTAGACCATACCTAGACAGAGCAGCTTGAGCAGGGTCTGTCTTGGTCGACACATGGGTTACCATCCGGAAGAACCGCCCCCTTACGCAGAAAACCCCTGAAAGCCGGTGCTTTCGCCACCTGGTGGTCAGGCAGCGCAAGTGTAGTCACCTGTTTACCGATGCTCTTATCAGTTCTTGGTTTTTATTGACAGTTTGAACTTTAAACTGGTTCTCCATTTTCGTCTGAGATTGTCTAAAAAGGCCGATCCCTGTTTAAAATTTTTGACCTTCTTGGGGAGATGGCACGCCTGGGCACTGATAGTTGAGTTTCTCACAATGATCCTGAAAAATACTTCTGTATTGGTGAACTTGGACAAAAAGTCTTTGGAGGGAGAAATGGAATTTTTGTTTCCAGTAGAAAGGAATAATCGTGTCAGCATTAAAGAAAAGTAGGTTAGTGTGCGGGGCTTTGTTCCCCTCTGAAGATAAGACAATTTACAAAACTTTTTAAAAATGGTGCAGTTGTTTCTCTGGGCTGTGCCCCCATCTCCACCCGCATCCACACCCCTACACGCACCCAAGAGCTAGGAGGCTTCTGGTGGAATTCGAAATGTCTTCTTCTTTAAAGTGTCATACCTCCATGAGTGTGGCACTTTGCTTGGTTGAATGATTGCAATTCTAACCCTGCTATAACATAAATGGGGGCACTTTTGCTTTTATAGAAGTGATAACCACATCTGAGATCCAGCCTAGGGCATCTCTGTATTTTCCTAGAGAAGACGTAAACAAAATGAAATATGCCTAGGACAATATCTGCCCCAGAGTAGGTGGTTTTCAGTAAAATCCCTGTTTGTTGAATGATCTGCTTTAAGAAAGGGGAATCAGGAGAGGAGAAAGTCATTAATTTAAGAATCACTCATGGGAATATAAGTTGTGTACTTTTCCCAGGGAGCTGCTTAACAATATGCTGTAGGTTTTTTGCTGTGTTCTGAGATTTTTTTCTTTAATTTCAGAAAATAAAGCAGTTGGAGTGATGAAGCCCGGCCACGTATTTACAATTGAACCCATGATTTGTGAAGGTGAGAGAAAGGGATGCTGTAACATTCTTTAATTGAATTTTTATTTACTTTTGGTTACTCATGATCAGATTAGTAGTCTGCTCTACTTTCTTTTTGCTTCATTTCCACTCCCTGTCCTATCTCTAACTTGATTCAGTATCATGTAGAGAACTGAAAATTGTAAAGGTTGGCAAGAAAGCAATACCTTCTCCACGGTAATTTGCCTGCTGTCAGTAGATGCTGAAGTACTTGAATCCTGGTCCCTTTTCCTAAAGATCCTGTCAAAGGGTGCATTGTAATAATTAGGTGCCTCCATCAAGCCTGTGTAGAAATTCTTGCTTGTCTTGATGGGGGTGAGGAAGAGGAGGAAAAAAGAAGTTAGAGCTATTTGGGTTTTTTTGTTGTTGTTGTTGTTTTTTAAATTAATTAATTTTTATTTATTTATTTTTTGGCTGCATTGGGTCTTCGTTGTGGTGCGCGGACTTCCATTGCGGTGGCTTCTCTTGTTGCGGAGCACGAGCTCTAGGCGCGCAGGCTCAGTAGTTGTGGCTCGCGGGCTCTAGAGCGCAGGTTCGGTAGTTGTGGCGCACGGGCTTAGTTGCTCCGCGGCCTGTGGGATCTTCCCGGACCAGGGCTTGAACCCGTGTCCCCTGCATTGGCAGGTGGATTCTTAACCAGTGCGCCACCAGGGAAGTCTGAGCTATTCATTTTGCGGCAGAGTTATATAATTTAATTCTCCACAACTTATGAGGTAGGTGCTATCCCCATTATACAGGAGAGCAAACTGATTTTTGAAGAGGTGAAGTAACTTGCCCAAAGTCGCTTAGCTAGTTACGTGGCAGAATCTGTGGGACTCTAAACTCATGAGCCGTTCTGCCTCTAGAGGGTCTGCACTCATATCGTCAGGTGGTGTCATATGACTACTGTGGAAAAAGCACAGCATAGACACGCTTAGCACTGGCAGTTTTATGTCCTCGCTGTTGTTGGTCACTGTGACAGGCACATGGCAGTGATGGTCGGTGTCATGATTGGAGCTCCCCACTGAGGCTGTCAGAGTAGTAACTGGGGCCTCCTTCATGAGGCCTTCACCTTTGCTTTCTGCCGGTTCTTCGTTGGGGTTAGGGGATGCAGAGTGGGGCAGCAGTAGTAGGGCTCTCGTGTCCTGGTGCCTGTGTTAAAGGATGCATCCCCTTGGGATCCTTCCAGTCTTCTTTATAGCCTAATCTTCGGAGTGATAGCCCACCACTTCTACCAGATTTTCTTCCTTAGAAGTGAGTCACTAAATCCAGCCCACACTCAAGGGGAGAGGAGCATTGGAGGTTGTTTTAGAGGCTGCCTTCTTAACCTGGTCCTTTGTTCCCTTTTCTGTAAAATGGAAGTTACAATCTTTATCCTGCTGAATCCCCAGGGCTGCTGTAAGAACTAAGTGAGATGATTTGTATTAACACAAAGTACCTTTAAAGGGCTGTACAAATGTAAGGTGTTGTTTTGTCATTCCTTGGAATAAGAATAATGATCATATGTAACCAATTGCAAGAGCATTGAGTATATTAGCAGAGAAAGGCAAGACCGTGAGAGGAAAGTGTCATTTTGGTTACGTACCTGTTTCCATTAACTGGCACTTAGTTGGTGAGACATGAAGTGGTATTTCCAGGAGTAAGCAAATAACACAGTGTTGTGCTGGTTCAGATAATCGTCAAATTATAACAAATATATTTCAGTGTAACTCAGCTAGGTTAAATCCCAGCTTCTTAGTGGAAAGTCTCTAATCCAAAGAAGAATTTGAATTTCCTTAGAATAGTAGTCAAATATATTTAACTTGACATTAGTAAAGGATCTGTTTTAGCAGATGACAATAAAATTAAAGATGTATTTATGTCGGGCTTCCCTGGTGGCACAGTGGTTAAGAACCTGCCTGCCAATGCAGGGGACACAGGTTTGAGCCCTGCTCTGGGAAGATCCCACATGCTGTGGAGCAACTAAGCCCGTGTACCACAACTACTGAGCCCACGCGCCACATCTACTGAAGCCCGCACGCTCTAGAACTGGTGCTCCGCAACAAGAGAAGCCACCGCAATGAGAAGCCCGTGCACCACAACGAAGAGTAGCCCCCGCTCGCCGCAACTAGAGAAAGCCCGCGCACAGCAACGAAGACCCAACGCAGCCCAAAAATAAATAAATAAATATAAATAAATTTATTAAGAAAAAAGATATATTATGTCTTAAATCCGTTTGTGAAAAGATCATTCGTTACATTGAGAAATATGTTTACTCATCTTTAGATGGTTGACAAAGCATGAGTTAACTTTCTTTAAGCTACCGCATATTTTCTTTTTAGTCTGGGGTTTAATATTGCAAAAGTAGGTTACTTCACTGCAGGCTTTGTACTCTGGGATGTGTCTGAGGCAGTAAGACCTAATCTTTGGTAAAGATTACTCAAAATGGGAATTCCCTGGCGGTCCAGTGGTTAGGACTCGGCGCTTTCACTGCCGTGGGCCTGGGTTCCATCCCTGGTCAGGGAACTAAGGTCCTACAAGCTGCGAGGTGTGGGCCCCCCACCCCCAAGGCAAAAAAGATTACTCAGAATGAAGAATATTGATTTTTTTTTTTTACATCTAATTTGGAGATAAGAAAGTCTCTGTAAACACATTTTTATAGTAGTATCTGGAATTGCAGAACTTTGTCATTCCACTGTTGCCTCTCCTCCCCTGCCCCACTCCTCCCCCCATTCTCTTTTTCCTGTGTTGTCTACCTGCTTTTTTCATTGTCCCTTCCTTTCCTTTCTAACCCTCTTTCTAACCCATTCTCCCTCATCATAAATTTATTTTCTTTTGGCCGTGCTGCACAGCTTGCAGGATCTCAGTTCCTCGACCAGGGATTGAACCCGGGCCACAGCAGTGAAAGCCTGGAATCCTAACCACCAGGCCACCAGGGAACTCCCAATAATTTTTAAATTTTCTCACCAATCTCTCTCTTTCTCTGCCCTCTTTCTGGTTACAGGGGTGTGGCCTATAAAAATTTCACAGTATAATCTGTTCTCACCATCTTTGTGCTTGCCATTTAAAAATTATATCAGGAATTAAATGCTATAATAAAAGTATAAAAAGTTACTCTATTTTCTTCACAATATACATCGGCTATATAGTTCAGTCAGATTCCAAAGTTATACCAGGAGAGAGCTAAATTCATTAATTCAGTTTCTTGTAGTTCTGTGATGAGTGGTTATCAGTTACATTTCTGAAAATGAAACTGAGTGCCTTTATTTTGGAAATACCAACTTGATTTAATATTTGGGAAGTATACAAAATGTGAAGTTTTAAAATTTAAACATTATTATTACTTCGTTGGACTAAAGACCAAAATGAAATTGAAAAGGCTTTAGCTTAAACAGTTGAAGTGTAAATAGGAATCTTAATAGTGAATTTTTAAATTAGTTTTCTGAGATATCCAAGGATATAGGCGGACAGGCCAGTACACTTGCCTAGAGAGTTTATTAAGAAAACAAGCTGAGTGGTAGAATTAAGAACTGGTGTTTGTTTGTTTAAGGCGGATGGCAGGATGAAACCTGGCCGGATGGCTGGACAGCAGTGACGAGAGATGGGAAACGGTCTGCCCAGTTCGAGCACACCCTGCTGGTCACGGACACTGGCTGTGAAATCCTAACCCGGCGACTCGATAGCGCGCGGCCTCACTTCATGTCCCAATTTTAATTTCTCCCGAGATGGCGCATCTCAGTGATACCTTCTGTCTGTACTCTGCATTTTATTGAGAGTACAGGATGGAAGAGGAAATTTTTTATAACTTGTTTTGTTTCGACTATAGATAAGGAAGGACTACAGCATTTGATGTGTGTCCTCAAGAACTTGTCTTGGGTCTGAAAAAGCCAAGAAGAATAAAGGAAGCTTTCTCAACTCCTTTCAATGCTCCCCTCTCCCCACACAAAAAAATCTCTGCACCCCTGTTTTCTCATTTGCCCTTTGAGCACTTTTACTTAAACCTGCTTCTAGTTGCTTTTATCACTGCCACAACCGGGCCGTCAGAGCCACCTGCTTTCCAGGTGAATGTTGCAGATGAGAATCCCTGAAACTTTAGCAACATATTTTGCTCCCGACTTTTTTTTTTTTAATTATATATGTATGGAAATATATACGTATTCATTTTAAATTCCATATATGTAATTACCAAACACTATGTGACCTGGGGTTTGTGTTGATTCTGACAGGGTTCTATGCTGTCGTAAATGGACCCATCATCTGCAGTGATTTAATTCCCAGCTGGGAATTGGCCTCCCTCCTCCCCTGCTAATTTACCCTCGTAATTGTGTGTAAGGAAGCACTCGGTCAGTGAGACTTTCCAGTGTGGACTCTGTGTGCGTGAATGGCTATGGCAAAATTCACTTTGGAAAAAGGTTATCAGGTTTTTAAAAATCTAGTTTATGGCAAAAATAGCCACGCTCTAAGCGGAAGCTGGCTGTTGCAGAGAATGGGATTCTTGTAATACGTTGCTATTTCAGACCTCTGTTTGGTCGTAATGGTAGGAAAAACACTCCCTTCCCCGCTCTCTCTTATTTCAAAGGCATACCTTGGAGATGTTCAGAGAAGGGTGGAGGCTGCACTGTGGAGGCTGATGGGGAAAGACAGTTCTGAAATCTCTCCAGCAGTGATCAGAGTCTGGAAATTCTAATGTTTAATAAACCTGGTGGGGATGAGAAAGGAACTTCTTTGAAATTGGACTGTTGCCTTGCAGGGATGCAGCTGTCCTTGGTGTGCTACCACAATTCTCCTTTACATAGTTGGGAACCTCATTAGAAATGACCTCAGCTGCCCAACATCTGTGTTCCTTTCAGTAGTTCAGTCCAAATGGGAGTGCATCCAGTGAAGACATATCAGATCAAAGTCATTGTCATTAGAGTGTACTTGATTACTAGGTATCTGGTAAGTTTATTCTAAGATAATTTGATACCACTGACATGTTAACATTTGTATGAGAACATCTTTCCCAGAGTGCCTCAGACCTTTATTGCTTTAAAGGAATTATGATAATGTTTTCATTACTTTTATTATTTTAATGATTTAGTAAAGTGGCTGAATCTGGTATGTGTGTGAAGTTTTTTATCAAACTGTAATATTTGTGAATGGAATGCCTTGCAATATGAATGTTAATATAATGTGTAAAGGGAGATTAAAAAGTTTGAATGACTATCCCACCATGTAGTCGTTAACTTTGCTGAATTTGTTGGGGATTTCAGAAGGAAGTGGTGGGAATGGGGAGGCTAATTTCATAATCTAAAATAAAATTTGAGTAAAAATACTTTTTTTAAGTTGAATGGCTATATACAAATTCCAGTACTGTGTTTAGTTCAGCAGTCTACCAGCAGTATTTGAGATGCAACCATATTTCTGAGATAGTTTAAGGCGGAGATTGCTGCATATGTAAGGCAGCATTTTATGTACTGATAGTGGAATTAACAGTGTGGGCTTACTCAGTGTCTAGTACTAGAAAATAAGCTCAAGGAAACAAAGTCTTGGTGGGTAGTTTTTTTTTGTTGCTGTTAAAAGATAAACACCACACTGGTGATGATGCTTTTCTCGGTTTGGGAGATTTTAAAACAATATGTCCTCTAGTCTAATTGTATATGTCTGATTACAAATGTTTGTTTACTAGGTTTAGATGAGAAAACATCTAGGGTAGTTTCATCATTCTGCCAACTTCTCAAAAATGTCAGTGTGTTAACTTTTTATTTTTTTTTATTAACTTTAAAATAATCCTTTTTTTCCCCTGACAGTCCTTCATCCCCCTTGGAATTATAATTTAGAAGGGAAAGGTGTTTGCCTTTTATTTTCATTTTATGTCTTTTGCTGGTAAAATGTATAAAGGTACATTAGAACCCGTTCACCAACACCTTTATATTACTTGCCGTCCACATGTCTAAATTAACAGGAAGAGGGTGTTTAGGAATTTGCCATCTTAGCTTGATTCCTCAGTTTGTCCCGTCACCACTTCTGGCTTTTCATTGAGTTTGGTTAAATTTGAGAGTGGGATGCTCCAGTTTGCTAAAGCCCCCAAATGCACCCTCCTGGTATCTGTAAGCTATTTCTGTCCTACCCACCCACCCCCCATTTTTTTTTTTTTTTTACTTCCAACTTTTAATTTTGAAAATTTCAAATTTACGGAAAAGTTGATGGTACAGTGAAATAACTATATATCCTTTCCCTGTATTCAGCAAATGTTATTGCGTCACATCTCTCTATATAAAAAGCATTTTTCTTTTGAGAGAAATGGCATTGTCGTACTTCACCTGCTACTGTTGCAGTGTGTCTCTCTGAAAACATAAGGACATTTCCTACACAGTCATAATACTCTGATCACACCCAAGGAATTGAATATTCATAGAGTTATGTAATGTATAGTACACATTCAAACCTGAGGCTCAGTTTCCCCCCAAGTGTACTTTAAAGCGTTCGTCTTGTTTAAAATGCAGAATCCAAACCCATGGCATTTGGTTGTCATCTGTAGGTTTTTTTTAACTCTAGAACAATCCTTCCACCTTTTTTGATCTTTTATGAAACTGACTCTTGAAAAAGCAGGCCAGTTAGCTTGTAGAATTCTGTGCTTCCCTGATTGTTCCTCATAAGTAGGTTCAGGATAAATGTTTTGGCAGAAGACTCCATAGATGGCATGTGGTGTGTCCCATTCATTGCATCGCATCACATCACATCACAAGGCACATACTGTCATTGTCACATTATTGCCAATATATGTTTGCTCACTAGGTTTCTTTCAGATTTTCTATTTTAAGATCCCTTTCTTAAGCAAATAATTTGGGAGGAGATACTTGGAGACCATTTGGATATCCTGTTCACTTTTAATGATTTTAGCATTCATTAATAATCCTTGCCAGAATCCATTATTTTGTTGCATTGGTGGCTGCAAATTGGGACTTCCTAAATCTAGCATTCTGTCTGCATTTATTGGCTGGCACTCTTTTACTAAGAAGCACTTTTTTGAGTATCAGTGTGAGCTCATTGTTTTTAAAAATTCAATTAATTACTCTAAATGGTCTGTATTTGGCCAGTGGAAGCACCTTTAAGCTTATTTATGGGTCATTTTGATCTGTGCCTATTAGTATTTGAGCACATTCTTGCTTTTTGCCATATCAAGATGTTCTAGATTTATCATACACTTTTCCTGCCCCAGCCTGGGAATTGGCTACTTCTCCAAGGAGCCCTGGTTTCTTTTCATGGGGAATGGTATTTGGAAGTCAAGATCTGGGTGCTGCTGGGGTGTCATTGCTCCTAGGGCCGTTCAGGGAACAGAGCCAGCAAATGCATTTTTTATAAATCATGAATTCATTCTGATACTTTGATTTCAAATTTAACACTAATCTTCCTCACCCTTCCCTGTTCCATATTTGTATCTTCCTTCTCCCATGGTGAGAACTTTGGTTCTGAACAACATTAATATTTATTGATTTGCTTGATTCTATATGACATGTAAAATTATTTTAGAATTACTATACCAAAATCACTACCAAAAATAAACTTAAGTGTAAAAGTTGTGATTGTTCTTATTCTTGGAACGTATTTCACTAAGGGGGTACAGAGTATTGGTTTGAAAGCCATTTGAAGTAATTAATTTTTATCCTGCAGTATTCTAAATTTCATAAACCATGAAGTTACTTTTCAACAGTAAATGCAGTGAATCTTGGGGGCAAAGCATGCTATACAGGTGGGGAAGATTTTTTAGCGGTCTGGGAGTTAGAAATACTGGAATCAATTGAGATAGTGTGATATGATTGTGTCTACATTTGATGGTGTTTGGCTTCTACCAAGTTCTCTAGCTACCAGAGGAGCAAATTATACCACTTGTAATGTGGATGTGTAGCCTATTTCAGTATAGACTAGGAAAAAACATCTGGACATTGTTTTAGGAACAGATTGTTTCACAACATAGGCTGCATTATGCTGATATTCTAAAAGTTATTAATGTGTTTTGCTTCATTTAAAAAATGAACATCTAAAGAAAGGCAGCATAGGTTCCATGCATCAAAATTCTGTGGTCCCACTGTGTTTGAACTCACAAGCAGCCTTTGGTGGCAGCCTTCTTCCTTACCTCTTTTTCCTTTTGGTGCTAAGTATGAAAAAGAAAACCAGTGGTTTGCATTTGGTTATTTTGCAAAAAAAAAGCCAGGAGTCAGGTGGCCTTGGCTACGTGTTACCTGCTGCTTTTCATTTTGGGGACTGGGGTGAGCAACAACAGAACTGTCTGTATATGGTAATTCTGTGATTACGTTGAATCGTGTCAGCACTGGTTTATCTCACTAAAAAATGTGCCCAAAAGTCAATATGCGGAGCACTCAAGAAGGGCTTCCTGGAAAGATTTTCACTTACCACTGATGTTTGTTGGAGTTCAAAGTATTTTAATAACTTTTCTTGTGAATGTCCAGCCTTTTTACTATTGTGAAGCTTTTAGTAGAATAATTGCTTCCATCTCCTGGGTGCTCGGCCCTTTTACTATTACTCCAGCCTCCTCATTCAACTCCCAACAACAAACACATGCCAAACTTGTAGGCACATTTGCACTGTGGTCTCATGAGACGATCACGAGATCAACAATCAGGACACTAGGGCTCTGAGTTCTCTGATTTTTTAAACTAGTTGAAGGGCTTGGACAAATCATCATATTCCTCTATGGAGGCATCCTATTTGTGTAATGACACCATAACTTAACAACTGTTTTATTCTATATATAATGTGACTATAAAGCAAATTTGCTTTATTTCAGTACTTGGGTCAGACATCAACAGAAAATTCAGAATAGAATTTTTCAAACTTTACCAGTAAATCTGAGCCCTGGGTGATTCTGAGAAAACAAAATAGCCAAGGATAAGAACTTTTAGTATTAAGATGTAGATTTAAGAAAGAGAACAACAGGTATTTTAAAGCAAATTTCCACTGTTTTATCTTGTTTAACATATCTAGATATTTTTGGTAGTCAGGAATATTTCAGTCCATGTCTAAACTCTGGGTAGTTCTGTGGTGGATTAGCGCTCCTTTCCTGAAGGGAGCATGTACATATTACCTCTCAATGAATTCTGTTACGATGTCCAGTTTGATAAAAATCAATCTGCTTAAAAGCCCATCCCACTTGCTCTGTTCCTATAAAGTTCCACCAAAAGAAGTTTGTATAATGGAGGACTTTGTACGTACCGGTTCACTGTGCTGGTTTACTTCCTAGTTGTTTCTTTAAAGATATGATTTCCTTGGTATAGTTCTATGTACTTATTATCTAAGTAACTGTTTAAATATACTTAATGTTTTCCAAATGTGTTTTCTGTCTGTTTTTTCTACAGGGTATTTGCTGACAGAGAATCTGATCTTGCATGTTAATTGAAACAAAATTGGCTGAGTGCAAAGTTGGTTTTTTCCTGGGTCACAAAGTATCTCTAGGCCCAAAGAACTGTCAGTTACTTTAGGACTTTGATCATCAACCTACTTGGGAGATTGGTAGCCATGCAGAAAATGTTCTGAAGCATCTATGCATGTAAAAATATGTTCCCTCTTTCCCAGATCAACGAAACATTTTGAGAATCATGAGCTACATTTAATTTTGCTTTGAAATGGGATAAATGGAAGTAGCATTGTGTTTATCTTTTGGAGCTGTTTTTGTTTAAGCTGTACATACATTAACTGGCTCCACTGTAACAAAGTTTGGATATAATGCAGTTTTTTCCCTCATCTCAATAACCTCATCATTCCACAGGTTCTACCTTATGTTAGTTCTCTGTGCATGTAATAAAGAACTCATTCCAAGTCAGACATGGAATTCCAAGTCAGCCTGTATATGGACTATCTTTTTACAGTGAACATCAATAGGTAAGTTAAATAGAAAGCAGAATAGCACAACATGCTGAAAATGAAAAAGCAGGAAAGATTTGAAAAATGCCAAGTATACCAACATTTTCAATGAAAAACAAAAAGCTGTTAAAAGATACATCCTAATATTGTAAAATTTTGGATCCTTAAATTAAAAAAATTTTTTTACTAGCTTTCGTGAAATATACAGCAGAGGTTAGCGACTTGTGTTAAAATTATATACCTTTTATCCAAGAAAGCAGTTTAAACATAACTTCAAAAAATTCCCGACAATACTTCTAAGGTGGTAGAGTCCTAATTTTGGACAACCAGGATAGATTTGCTGACATGCACATAGTGAGTGTTTTTTAGCCCTATGTTGTGTATGTTCTTCCAAAAAATATTTGTTTCCGCAATATACATAACAACCTAGATGCCATCCAAGAGGATGTATTAAAAGTATCTTAACAAGAAATACTTTATACCTATAGTTCCATGTTCCAAGAACCTTTATATTAAGGATCTTGTAAAATTGATTCTTAATACTGGTTCTTTGAAAGAGACAGTTGTGCTTTCAGCCAGGAAATGCTCATACTTGTTAAACTGAATTAGCTGGCTCAAGACTATGTACATGACTGTGACAGAAAAGTAAACTCCCTAATTGGCCAGCTACAAGAATTGGAGTTACATTATTTTACTATCTTAAAATTATTTTCTCATATTGGTGAACATAATGTTTGCCATTCTCATTCAAGTATAGCTCATGTATGAGAAGAAAAAGGGGAAAAGAAACAAAAAAAAAATATTAGTTCTCCTCCATTATTACCCTATATACCCATTCTGTTACTGCAGTCGCTTAAGGCAATAATATACTTTGTTCCTGGAAGGCTGAGCTAAAACAAACCAGATTAAAGCACACTTCCTACAGCTAGGGTAGAAGCTAGTTTTATTTTCCTGTTCTTCCAGTTCACCCAGAACAATAGGTTGGAGCCATCTTGGCCCCTACTGGGTCTCCAGCTCTCTAGGTAAAATGATAGAAGCTAGGTCATACTGCCTAGTCCTTCAAATGCACTAGAGATCCAAAAAAGAAGTCCTGACCATTAACTGCCACTTTTCCAGTTTTCAGTCAACTAAATATTGCTCTCTCAGAAACACAAACTTTGGGAGTAATTAAGCTACATCAGTCAAAAGAATTAAACAAGAAAAAGCACAT
The DNA here is from genome assembly GCF_009873245.2 of Balaenoptera musculus. NCBI lineage: Eukaryota > Metazoa > Chordata > Mammalia > Artiodactyla > Balaenopteridae > Balaenoptera > Balaenoptera musculus. Next base: position 19,204,211 of record NC_045789.1, read on the forward strand.
GGTTTCAATCCAACCAAAAGATATGTATGTGCATGGCATATCTGATGTCCTGATACAGAAACAGTCTAAACTATGCTATAATGTAGAAAGAAGAAAAAGGCACAGAATAGGCGGGGCGCCGTTCACACGAGAGTCGGTTGGTTCCTGTATCCCTGTCCCCGCCTTCCCTCGCCGTCATGTCGATATTCCTGGTGAACACCAACGTGCCCCGCGCCTCTGTGCCGGACGGGCTCCTCTCCGATCTCACCCAGCAGCTGGCGCAGGCCACGGGCAAGCCGGCGCAGTACGTCACGCTGCACGTGGTCCCGGACCAGCTCCCGGCTTTCGGGAGCTCCAGCGAGCCGCGCGCGCTCTGCAGCCTGCACAGCATCGGCAAGATCGGCGGCGCGCAGAACCGCTCCGACAGCAAGCTGCTGTGACGCCTGCGCGTCAGCCCGGGCAGGATCTACATCAACTACTACGACGTGAACGCGGCCAACGTGGGCTGGAACGGCTCCACCTTCGTCTGAATGTCGCGCTCCGGACTCCCCCGCCCCAGGCCCGCAGCCCGCGCGTGGTTTTCTGCCCGCCCCGCGCCCAGCGACCCCACCTCCCGGGACGGAGAAATAAACGGTATGGAGACGACTGGGGGAAAAAAAAAAAAGGCACAGAATAGTGTTAATAGTATTCCTTTGTGTTAATTTAAAGTATATGTATAAATGCTATTATATTCATAGAAACTTCTGGGAAGATAAACTGAATAGTGGTCACCTATTTTTTGGGGGGAGAGGGAAGTGTAGCTTTCCTTTCTCATGCAATTTTCTCTACTATTTGAATGTTCTAACTCTTGGATGTATTGCCTCCATGTATTTATTTTTGTGTTAATGGATCACCTGGATGGTAAGACTGCATCATTTTCGTTTGCTTCTTTATTCTGCTCAGGGTAAAGAAACCTAAATGTTACTTAACAACAGCACCAGGAAAAGACTGATAGATTTGACTATATTAAAATAAAAATTAAGAAATATAAAATATATTAAAATATAAAACTTACAAAGGATTGGCATCTAGAATAAAGAACCCCTAAAAATTACTCAGAAAAAGAGAAGTAATCCAACAGAAAAATGGGCAAAGGATGTGAACAGACGCCTCACAAAAAAGGAAATACAGATGGCCAAAAGAAGGAAAGACTTGGGACCTCCCTGGTGGTCCAGTGGTTAAGACTCTGCACTCCCAGTGCAGGGGGCTCAGGTTCCACCCCTGGTCGGGGAACTAATATCCCACCATGCTGTGTGCCACGGCCAAAAAAAAAAAAAACTTTAGTCATTAAAGGAAATGCAAATTAAAGTCATTTCACACCCATCTGATTTGCAAAAATGTCCAACCACATTTAAGAGCAATTTGACAATTTCTAGTAAGGTTTAAAATGTGTTTATCCTATGGTACACATCCTCCATAACTAACGCACTGAGCACAACGTACAAGGGTGTTCCACCACAGTGTTGTTAGCAATACAGAAACAATTTGGGAAACAACTATATGCCATCAGCTGGAGACAAGTTACGGTAGTTCATATAACTGACTACTACTGCACAGTACTAAAATTAATGAATGGGGAGCATCACCTACAACAGGGATTAATCAAAATAATGAGTGAAAAATGAAAGCTGCAGAATGAGACAGTATCAGGTTTAAAACATGTATGACAATACTGAAGACTAAAGGGTTTACGGATACGTGTAGTCAAAGTATGGCAATATGCATGGGAGTGATTGATAAGCACCCGATTCTGGATGTTGACTATACCGCAGGAGAGGAAAGGCAAAGTGGTCTGGAAGAGTAAGATGTTAAGATTTGACAAAATAAGTGCTGGAAATTTGGGTATTCAGTTCATAAATATTTTCCGTATGCTTGAAATAGTTCAGAGTGACCAACAACAGATATATACCTACTTAAGCTCAGAAGGTAGTTTCAATGATGAATCTGTGGGCCAGATGTTATACTAGGAATTAGGAGTCTTAAGTCTGAACAATGCATGGTACCTGCCCACAAGAAGATAATCTCACAGAAGCAGATTTGGGTTCTGATTAACTGTGCCACTGCTGATTGGAGAAATCTGTTCTTTAGTAAATGGGCCTGAGACCCTTAAAAGTTAAGCGAAAGTTACCAAGGACAGTAGAAGACAAGGTTCAGATACTCACCACTGCCCTTCTTCCTCCATCTTTCCTTTAAAGAATGAAGATAATGGGGAGAGGAACCATGAGAAAGAATTTGGCATACAACAGAGCTGACAACTTCCACACATATGCAGAAATTCCTTTTATTATGTTAAAAATATTCCTTAATGAGCCAGCAATTATTTATGTGAAGAAGAGTCCAGAAAACAGACTTATGACAGTATTAGCCTTGTCCTTGATTAGACATCTGTGAATTTATACACAAAACATTATTCCCCAGGTAATGAAGGTCTAAGAAGCTGTGAACTTGAAAGAGCTCCTTCCTGCTTGTCTGGCTGCTCCAATCAGACTACAAGACTTCGTTACAAGGATGGAAGAATTTTTCTCTTTTGAATTTAAAGCTTTACAACAGTTCGGATGCTGTAAGAGAAGAAAGCAATAAACAGGTTCTGAATGATTTCTTTGAAGACCACTAAAACGTTTTTTTTACCCTTCTCCCTCCAAAAGCCCCAAATCATTACCACATTCTACACTACACAGGTAAAGAGAAAGCTCACCTCTTCCCTGCATGCATCAGTTCAAAGGCTTCGTTAATTTGGTCAAAAGGCAGATTGTGAGTCACAAATTCATCAACCTTTATTTTTTTGGACATATATTCGGACACCAACTTTGGGACGCTTTCTACACTCTTCCATCCTAAAAGAAATCATACATCTATTCATTAAGTTTTCCAACAAATCTCTACAGTGTGCTTATTACTTAGTGGGTGACAAAGACATTTAAGAGAATTAATTTTTTCACTAACTAAAGAGGAATGAAAAACTTCAAAATCAGCATAGAGAGGAGGAAGAAATGCACATCTTTAATTAAGAAAAAAGTAAATGCCTTTTGAGCACTTGCCTTTTTCTGAATTAAGGTTTACTAAAATCTCATTAAATCTTAATGGAGATTTTTAAACCATACAGGATAGAACTCTAGAAGTCTCAGAATAAGCTTATTTAAGTCCACAACAGCAAAGATTTCTGTAATCGTGAAATTCAAGGAAGAACAAAACTGATGTGATTGATTCATGACTATTTCTGTGGTTTTAATTTCAACAATAAGGATACCATCTCAGAAGAGAAAACTGAAATTGAAAAGCAAAGTAGGTGATCTTTAGTTACAGGTTATGATTTTAAACAAAATCAGATCCTTCAATTTCTCACTTGTATTGAAAGAAGCAGTAAATCGACAAAGAAGCCTTCCCACCTTTTTTTAAACCAGGGAGTCTTTGGACCACATTTCAAACCTCTTTTGAGCCTTTCCCAAATCTCCTTCCTTGTGTCCTCTACCAGTTACCCTTTCCTTCCAAACTGCAGTGCTTTTTTTTTTCTCCTTTAAATCTCCTGGTAACTGAGACAACCACAGCCACTGCTATTCCCTAAACTAAAACTGCGGTTTACATTTGTGAGTCATATTTTAGCAACACCCATGGGGCCCCAAGGCTCCAGCTTATTTCCCAACAAGCATGTGCTTGGATGAGGCTTCAGTGAGAGGTGACTACCAACCCCCCTGGCTCAGTCTCCCGGACTAAGAACACCCTTTCAAATACAGCTATGGACCCTGAGATGATGCCCCTGAGCTGCATGTATGGCTCTGAAAGTCTGTTCTGAAATACTCAAGTGCGGCATACGTGTAGCGCTTTGGAAAAGAGGGTTTAGTCAGCTTGACATCTGCCTTGACAAATTCTGTAGTATAAAGAAGGAAAACTTTGGCCAAACCCCTCATTTTTCATACTTTCCTAATCTCTTCTTCTGGCCTTGAAAAAGCTGGCATAGTATGAGGTAGGGGACACTTTGTTAAACACAGATCATTAAAAACTCATGCTATTAGAGAATGGACTTGAGGACACGGGGAGGGGGAAGGGTAAGCTGGGACGAAGTGAGAGAGTAGCACTGATATATATATACACTACCAAATGTAAAATAGATAGCTAGTGGGAAGAAGCCGCATAGCACAGGAGATCAGCTCCGTGCTTTGTGACCACCTAGAAGGGTGGGATAGGGAGGATGGGAGGGAGACGCAAGAGGGAGGAGATACGGGGATATATGTATATGCATAGCTGATTCACTTTGTTATACAGCAGAAACACACCATTGTAAAGCAATTATACTCCAATAAAGATGTTAAAAAAAAAAAGAAATGCAAATTCTTGGGAAAAAAAACCTCATGCTATGTAATTCTCTTTCCTTAGGAGGAAGGTAAGGATATATTTTTTAAAAATCTATGAAAAACTTTAGATTTCATTTATTCACAACAGTTGGGATATACAAACATGTTTTGATGTCTTTTCTCTTCTCTAGCTGAGCAACCTTGGAAAATGGTGGAAACTTTCTCAGCATTCTGCTGGTGGTTAGGCAACCCCAAACAACCATGTACTTTTAGGATCATACAAGGGAAAAATGATCAGTCTGGCAGCTTTTCAATTTTGTTGTAAGGTTTTGTCTAATTTAATATTTTCAGTTTAAGACTTAGTATTGGTTACTGCTGAAATCAGTACTATTCAGATGGAAGTATGATCACATCCAGGGATCACTGCACTCTGGAAAAATGGGTAAGAAATGCCAATAACCTATGTAAGTCTACAACATGGCAAAGGGTGGCTGATACAGTTGTTTGCTTATCCTGTAACCAGCTTCTCACT